>NC_041408.2:30404203-30704203 GCF_900747795.2 Erpetoichthys calabaricus | reverse complement strand
GTGTATGATGGGGTTGGAGCCACTTAAGTTCACTCTTATGGAGTCATTTAAATGTTCGTCTGTCAGTCTTGTTCTGAACTTTGATTTCATGACATTCATGTCAGACTCACAGAGGTATGGAGACCCAAACAAAGCAGACATTTTCAGAGCTGCTTGGTGAAGATTCTTATAGTTATCTGGCTCAGATAAAAAAAACTCAGTTTTCACCCATCCATATCATAACACTGATGCTGTGTTTATGAAAGAGTTTAGTTTTGGAGAGTATTTCAGAAGTCTTCATTTTTAGAGGCTGAAAATGCTGAGCTACTGTTGAGAAAATGTGAAAACAGAGACCCAATTTCTGTGTTTTTAAATAAAAATGTAGTAGTGTGGATGGGCCTAAGCCATAATTCTAGAGCTGGTTTTGTTGTCAGCTTGGGTTGACAACAAGGCCTGCAAGCACACAGATTTCTCAGTAAAAAACATTAGTACAGTGCTTTTTCTTTTTTTAACAAGTGGCTACTACACACCTACGGAGATTTGTAAATATGGTATTTCAGAGAATGTTGTGAAATCCTTCCACGAGGAGATGCAAAAAAGGGGAGCAGGTCTCAAAAACTTACTCAAATGCCAAACTAGCCCTTATTCCTTGTCTGAAAGCACTTGAAAGACCTCACCCCCAAACTTAAAAGGCTGGCTTTCAGGCTTACACAACCTTAAAATTAGATACATTTTTAAACTTAAAACAGAAGAGGGTGAAAACTAAAAAAAAATAACCGTCCAAGAAAATCAACATAGTTCCTTGAAGATTTTTTTTAATATTTATTATAAAGAATTTAAAAAAAAAGAGACATAGAAAGGAAATCTAAGAAAAAGAATAAAAATAGGTTTTACCCTAAAGGCAAACATAAAGTAAACAAAACAATCAAGCAGTAAGTCAAATATCAGCACCTTATAATCAAACCAGGGGTCAAAACCTGGAAATTTAAACAAGAGTCATATATCAAATTCAGAAATCACAGACTAGCAAGACCGTCAGCTTCTCAATTTACTCCAGTGGGGCTAAGTTGCGTACTCCGGTGGCCTCGCCTCTTTGGGCTCAGTATACAAGAGACAAGACATTTGAAGACACTGTAACAAAGCAAATGTTTATATGTTTGTCTGTATGTATGTATGTATATATTATATGTATATAGTAAATTTATTACTGTACAGCACCATGATGGTGGCAGTTAATAATCATAAAGATTACTGAACTACCAGCAGAACACAGAGCTTGAAAACAGTAAGGGATTTTATTCCCTGATCACATATTATCCAGAATAACTAATTATGGTATGCATGTAAAACTGCTAAAATGATATGTCTGTTACAACACATGGCCAGTGTGCATGTGCAGTATAATCCCAAGTGAAAAATATGGAGTGCAGATAACACAGCAGTTTTATGTAATCTTTAGTTTTCTACAGAAATACTGATTTTACTCGTTGTCCTCTGTAGGATTTTATAGTCCTTTTGTTTTAACAGCAGCATATCCCACTGTATGTACCATCTAAGACACACATACACACACACAAACTGTGTAGGTGAAAGTTGAGACGCTAATAAATGACATTTTAATGGGGCACAAGCAAAGAGTGAAACAGAAATTAATTATGTACTAATACCATGTTATACCATGTTCTGAGTCTACAAATGCACCCACTGCAAAAAATGCATATGCAAAAAATAGACAAAAAACTTTAAATGGGAGTTGTTTTGCTTTTATTTTACAAAAAAAAAAAAAATCTATCAAAGGGGCAAGCAAAATTGACAAGATTTCTTAAAATAAGCTATATAATCGTAAATAGAAATTTTTGATAAGTCAATAATTCTTACAATAAGGAAAACAAGATTTAATGTCACGATATAAACACTTTAACACTTGCTTAGATTTCATTTGCAGTGCATTTAATTATTTTTAGCACTAACAGAGACATTCTAGGTTTACGGGAGATGGAAACTTTATAAGCAAGAGTGCTCAAGCTCAGCCTGACAAACTACTGACAGGAAACTCTAAGACCAATAGCCATGAGCCCCTTGGGTTTTCACTGATCGGTTTCATTTTGCACGTTCAACATTCCTAAACAATGCCCATATTATATGTTACTTTCCTGTAGAGTGGTTGTGCCCACTGGCAAAGAGTGCTGAAACAATGATGGACAGCTCCTTACTTGCTAGCTAACGGATAGGAAGTATATTGCTGGTTTGCTCTGTAGAAAATGTCTTCCTTCTCACTTGTGAATTGTTTCTCATGTGCTGCTGTTTCCTGATGTATTCCTGCACTTTACTGAAATCATACCTGTTGTTGGTTCCTGCCTTGCACCCATTGCAGCACAAATAGGTTTCGCTTCCCATAAACTGAAATTAAAAAGCCATTTCAGAAAATGGGTGAAATTTTGACATGGAATTTTAATGAATTTAATTATGGTGATTTTATCATGTCAGCACACAAGCCTTTATAGTCTCTAAGTTGAAATGGTTTTATAAATCCTTCCAAACCATAACCAAAAAAAAAAACAGAACACAACAGAAGACACCTAAATTAGTAGCAGATTGGTGTCCCCCTCTGCTTGTAGACTCAGAATGTCTCTGGGTTTGCCAGCCACTTGGAAGTCACTAGTCAGATTTGTTTCTAACAAAAACTGCAGGCAAAAGAACATTCTGAGTAAATCAAGAATAACTTATTTAAACACCAACAAAGCAGGGTTAGTATCATTGAGAAAAATAGAAAGAAAATGTAATGATGGCTGAGATGGGAGAAATGATGGCTGAGAAAACAATTGTCTGGGTGCTTTTTAATTTGTTTGTTTTTTTTTATTTCCAAAAAGCAGAACATTATACCAGCATACTACACAATCGGACAAATAATAATAGTAATATAACAGATACAACAACTTACTTCAAAATCAATCCAAACTAAAGAAAAATAAAAATGAAAAGGAATAAAATGCAAAACAAGATTCATAAAAGATCCCTCATCATCTTTCGAAAACAGCATGTCCTGACTAAACTGCCATCATGAAAAATCCCCTCCATCCCCTCCAGGAGGTGCTCTCTTGGAACACATTTAGCCACAGGCTCTTTCCACCATTGTGTGCTGAGAAGCACCTCTGGGGGTCTTTTCTACCCACTGCTATCAAGCAATTCAATGCTTCCACCTTATGTACTCATTAAGTTTACTTTTATTTTTTATTCACTTATCAATTAATTGATTGATTGGCTGCATTATCTCTCCTGCGAGTCTGTATCATTGTTTTTTATATTTCTGCTGCCTAATGTATCTGAAATTCTCCATGGTATTAACAAAGTCTAATCTAATCATCCCTTGTCTCTAATTGTCTATCTTTCTCACCCCTTCACAACGTAATAACCAATGCATGGTGAACGTCCTGGCACAAAAGTGCCATCCAGTTGGATGCTGTATATTTGTAGTGGTTGAAGTGGCTCCCCATTGTCTAAGTAAAGTGCTTTGAGTAGTTAGAAAAGTGCTATACACATGTAATTACATTTTTAACCCTTCACCAAGAGGTATGAAAACCAGGGTGCTTGTTAAATCTTCACTCCATAAGACATTCCAAAGCCCTTTTTGAAGTAACTTCATGTCAAACCATAAATGCAATTTTACACAACCATATGGAATATTCTGCGATCTACTGAAGAAGAATTACGTTGTCTGAATTTTTAGGCGTGGGTGCTAGTGCTATAGGCCTGGAAGTCTTGTATAGACAGAAGTCAAAATGGACAATGAAAACACAGCACTGACTCAAGAGTTAAAAACAAATAGACGCACCAGTATAAGCTGAGGTCATACACTTTACAGATATATAGGGAAAGGAAGCTCCTTAAATATTGGAAACAGAGGAGATTTTTTATATATACAGTGATCCCTCGCTATATCGCGCTTCGCCTTTCGCGGCTTCACTCTATCGCGGATTTTATATGTAAGCATATTTAAATATATATCGCGGATTTTTTGCTGGTTTGTGGATTTCTGAGGACAATGGGTCTTTTAATTTCTGGTACATGCTTCCTCAGTTGGTTTGCCCAGTTGATTTCATACAAGGGACGCTATTGGCAGATGGCTGAGAAGCTACCCAACTTACTTTTCTTTCTCTCTCTCTTGCGCTGACTATCTGTGATCCTGACGTAGGGGGTGTGAGCAGGGGGGCTGTTCGCACACCTAGACGATACGGACGCTCGTCTAAAAATGCTGAAAGATTATCTTCACGTTGCTACCTTCTGTGTGCAGCTGCTTCGTGAAGCGACATGCTGCACGGTGCTTCACATACATAAAAGCTCAAAGGGCACCTATTGATTTTTCACTGTTTTGTTTTTCTCCGTCTCTCTCTCTCTATCGCTCTCTCATACCCTGCTCCTGACGGAGGGGGTGTGAGCTGCCGCCTTCAACAGCTTTGTGCCGCGTGCTTCGCATACTTAAAAGCCAAACAGCCCTATTGATTTGTTTGCTTTCCTCTCTGTTTCTAACAGCCTGTGCTCCTGATGCGCACTCCTTTGAAGAGGAAGATATGTTTACATTCTTTTAATTGTGAGACAGAACTGTCATCTCTGTCTTGTCATGGAGCACAGTTTAAACTTTTGAAAAAGAGACAAATGTTTGTTTGCAGTGTTTGAATAACGTTCCTGTCTCTCTACAACCTCCTGTGTTTCTACGCAAATCTGTGACCCAAGCATGACAATATAAAAATAACCATATAAACATATGGTTTCTACTTCGTGGATTTTGGAACACAACCCCCGCGATGGAGGAGGGATTACTGTACAGGCATCTATGATGGCTTACAAGCCTGGTTGCAAAACTCCTTAACATTTGTCTAGAGCAGTGGTAGTCAACCTGGTCCCTACCACCCACTAGTGGGCGTTCCAGCTTTCATGGTGAGCGGTAGCGGAGCAACCAAACGGCGCTGCGATTACATACTAATCGACTAATTTAATTATAGTAAGTTGTTTTATAAAGATTTATTCTGCCAAACTTACCGAAAATCTGACATAAAGTCCTTGGTAAGTAATTATTATTATATGCTTTAACTTGCTGTAACTCTGCTTTATAAATTTTATAAAGTGAAGTTACTTCCCTACTTTATAAATCACCATTACTGTGGAACCGGTGGGCGGTTAGAAAATTTTACTACTAACAGAGATACAAAAGTGGGCGGTAGGTATAAAAAGGTTGCCTACCCCTGGTCTAGAGCAACTGTTACCTGACGATTTTAGTTTATCTTAAATGTACAAAGTCTTCTCTATTTTAATTACTTTATAAGCAGCTTTTATTAAATAATTTACTGGACAGCAGTTTTAAACAAGTTAAGTTAATGTTCAGGCTGTTTGAGTTACCAGCATAAATAATTTCTAGTTCAATGGATTATTTATTTAATTTAGCTGGCTGCTTTTCAAGCTGTGTATCATATGGCTTTATCGAATTAAAATTTTTCCTTGATAATTCTAAATTATCTTTAATATACATTGCATTTTTTCAACACATACATTGATTATAGCAAAAACTTCATACACTGTGTTCAATTTGCACACAGGAGGGTTAAAAGAAACACCAGGAGCTCAGCACATTAACGTACTGAGGTCAAGGCTAGTGTGTCAAATGGTGTCTTCATAAGAGAAGGCTGCACATTGCAAAGACTTTCTTTCACACCGGTCATTAAGGAACAGCACCACTCTTTAAAAAAACACACTTCTGTTTATCTTAAAGACTCAAAGAAAAGCATGAGCATTTCGCTACATAGGCCTAAATGACTCATTTAACTAGAAACAGAAAGTGGTTGTGATGACTAAGACAAGTCATTTTGAGGATTTCAGTACTCTACAACAGGCTGTAACTAAAAAAAATTGAGTTTGAACAATAGACCCAACATCCTTGAGGAAAAAATTAAAAACAAATTTAAGCCGTTATATAAATAATATGCTTCTTCGCTACATGCATAGAAGTATAAAACTTTATTTTCTTTATTCCAGTGAGTTCTTCTCAAGTGCAGACATTTTATACATATTTGACATTATGAAACACTAGTGATATATGAAATTGCCCTTAGATTTTTTTTGTACTGAAGTAGCATTCCAATGACTGGTTATTAGATATGAGGCAAGACTAATGTCTGGTGCATGTTACTAAACTGAGTGAAATAAACAGCATCCACAATGTCAGCTTGTCTGTGGGAGAACTGCATTGCTAACATGTAGTAAAGCAACAAGAATTGGTTCTGGCTAATGAAGCTATTATTCTAAAAAATGTATTTGTGGGTACTATAAATATGTATTTTAATAGTTATGTAGTGTAGCTACAGGTATTAGGAAACACAATGAACACATTAGCCCATTTGTTTACCTTTGCAGTGATGAGAGGCCGACTGATTGTAGCGTGACTGACCTCTGCTATTTTTTCTAGCTTTATAGTTGACCCTGTTTAATTACTTAGGTCAATTTAACTTGTTGTTATAGTTTCATATTTATATTTTTGTATCTAGCTGGGATACATCATGGCATGAGTGATTTAGTATGTCCATCTGTTAGTCCATCACTGGATTGACTGATGTCTTACCCGGGGTTGGTTTGCGCCCTGTGCGTGGCTCCTTTACCTCATTATCTGTGTTGAAGTAATTGGCTTTAGAAAATCGACAGATGTTTATATTTCACTACAGATGTCATTTGTATTATTTTAGTATTTTTTGCTCGCTTCTGACATTCTAAATAAAGAGCAAGCCCACCCATCTCACACCTGTTCTGACCAGGACTAAGAGAAAGCGGATGAAGAAATTAAATGGCTGGATGTTGTGAATTAATTCAATGCTGCAGCTGATGATAATGGCTATTTTATTGTCTTGTGTTTTGTACTACTACTGTATAATTAACTTTGTACTGCAGATGTATAGTGATGCATTTTCTTGTGCTGGCATTCCTCCAGTTTCTGTTCTAAAAATGAGAACTTTGTAAATTACGATACTTTTGTTGTATATTGCATTTATAAGACATTATGAACCTAACATGGTGTCAGAGCAGCACATGTCAATCTGAGAACTAGACAGCAATGGTTTATTTTGTAGCCTGCACATTCTCACAGTGCTATTTCCTTTTCCAGGTATTCCCTTTTTTTCCCACTTGTATTACAAAACTAGCAAATCTAAACTGACCCATTAAGAGTGTTGGTGTGTCTATATGACAGGCTGACGTGCTTCCCAAAGCTAATTTCATTCTTGTGCATGGTGATGCTTGATAGACACTGACTCCTCTCAAATGGGTCATAAAAACTGCAGGTTTAGAAAATGAATCGGTCAATGGACAACTCTAAACTCAAGAACTACTGATAAATGCAAAAGACTATACTGCTTATATGTTTGTACTACCTACTGTTTATGTCTCATAAAGATGCTTAAGTATATAAGAAATTAATAAGTACACACAGTGCTGTGTGCATCTACCTCACGGCTGTATTACACTGGGTGAAAATCCCACCCTGGCCACTGTCTGCCTGGACTTTGTACATTCTCCCTTTGTCTGATTCGGTTTTCCTCCCGTGTCTCGCAGATGTGAGGGTAAAGTTAATTCTTGACTCTGAATTGGGCTGGCATGGGCAATTGTGCTCTGCATTTGACTTGTGCCCTGTCCAGGATTGCTTTCTACCTTATGCTTGATACAGCTGGATGCGCTATGCTGGCCTGCTACCGAAAAACTGGATTAAGCAGTTTCAGTGGATGAATGAATAAAGAAAAGAAAAACAACACACAGCACTCTAGCATATATCCCTGGATAATATATATGTATATTTTTGGATTATTAACAGTCTCCAGTTTGCAATTACTAATAATTAACAAAACACAAAAAGTATGTATTTCTTTGTTGTTCTGCTTTTTTTACTGTTAAATTACAATGTATCAATAAGCAGCACAGTGTAGAAACTGTTATTACTCGATAATTAATAAGTGACAGTGAAGCTGATTTTATTTTGCATTGTCGTTTGTTTAATATTTACATTGCCATTGATTTAATATTTACAAGTATGATCAAGATAGGACTTGAGTTCAGATTTGTACTGAAAACAGGATTGAAGCACTGTCATCATTTACAATTATTTGCACTCTCATCTGAAATGAATACACGTCAATTTTCTGCTGTCAGGCAGCACAACCATCACTTAAGTTTAGACCTTTTGAACAATCATGCTGAGTTGCTTTAAAAGGCAGCCTTTAAAATCTTGAGTGCTTTGTTGTAATTTAATTAACAGTCCATCACATATCAAAGCTTACAGACTTGGAGTGGTCAATTGTCCAAATTTATCCGGGAAGGGGAAATTTCCATGTAATCCAATAAGTACGGTTACAAATGTAAAATTTTTTGAATACTTGCCTGATGCCAAATGCTGCTTGATGTTGTCTAAACAAAAAGCACGTGAAAAAAAAAATATCTTTGTTGCGTTGCTGATAATGAAGCATTCAACCAGAACCGCAACCCCACAAATTGCAATGAGATGTGCATCTCCTCACATGGACTGAATCCAAGCATCTTCTTCCTCCGTCGCCGCCTCCTCCTCCTTCACCTGGCACATCCCCCTCCCCCAAGCCCCCAAGACTCCAGGCTTTGGGCTGCCGCTGAAAGCAGCCTGCAATTGTCAGTTCACCACAAAAGGGGAACTAAAGGCAATTATTTGGGAAGAATGGAGGCGTGTACCCCTGGGACTCATCTGTGCATCTGTCCAACAATGCTGAATACACCTGAGGCTTACTGTTCAGTCAGATATGGGGCACAGAAAACAGAATAGGGGAGACCTTCAATTATGTTTGGGGGTTTTAATTAATATTTTCATTTATTAACTTTTCTATGAATTGGACATCTGAGACATAAATTTATGACATACAGCAGCTACAAGACATCATGAAATTGAGATACAGCTTCTGACTGTTTCAATGTGAAAAATTTGTGATCTTTTCAACGTGATGTGTTCAGGGTTAGTAGTCAGACTTGGGCACTAACTGCACTTAAGACTGCGTTCATTTCATAAATATTTTAAATAGAAATGTCAGAAATGAAAACAGTATTGCTTAAGAAATGTAAGTATTGGTTCATTGTAAATTGGCATTTATTTTTATTAGATTTCTAGTTAAAGATATGTAAACTTAACATGTAAACCTCAGAGTGACGTCCTGAAGCATACAAGATAATATTTCAATCAAAAATATTTAATCTAGCTAGTACAAAAGAAACACTTTTACATAAGTAGGAATTATTTTCAGTGGCATCCCACATGAAGAGTAAAACTAACTTTTAGCAGCTTGAACGGTATACTCCTTCCTCCAGATACAGTCAGAGGCGATAAAGCTCACTTGTTATTATTTGGTATCTACTTTTGTGGTCTTACAAAGAATTGAGAAACAAAAAGAAAATGGATGAACATGACCAATTGATTTGCTTTTGTAATATTACTGTTTTAATTATTTTTTAACACCTACAAGAATGCCATAGTTAAAGAGCTACATGAAGTAACCAAATTTCTGTTTATAGTGTATAGCACCTATCTGAAGTGAATACAATCCCAAGCCACTCTACAAATGCATTGCTGTATTGCAGTTGTTTATGTGTATATATTTTATATTTGGAGCACAGGCAGATTAAGCAACACATTTGGATTCTTTATTTAATCTTTATCACTTACATTCTTTTTTCCCCCCTTGCAGTTGTGCTCGCCGACACTTTCATGATTTTGACTTTCCTGGAAAAAAATAAGGTGTGCTATGTCCAGTTCACTAAAAAACAAAGCTCCCCTGATCTGAGCAGAAGACTGGAAAAGCTTTCAATTTCTGAACTCAAGGTAGCTATAATTTTATGTCCTGTTTGATTACATTACCACCAGTGCTCAGTATCTCTAGGAGTCCCATTAGGAGATCCAGGTTAAGCAGTATGTTTCTAAGCACTGGATACGATTAAACAGTAATGGGGTTAATCTTTTTAACAGGGTTGTAAGTGGATCACTTTCAGTTCTAAATTGAAGAAATGTCTGCTTTGTTAAACGGCATTGGAATACAAATCCAAATGTCAAGAAAAAATATACATAATAGAAATAAGGGGAATGCCTGGATGCTAATGATAAAACACATGATTAAGTAAAGGAATGAATTTTAAATCAGTCTGACAAAACATAATACATGTCAAAATGCTTGCAGTAAATTATCTATAGCTTCATTTTTGAGGTTTTTCATTTTGATCACGTTTTTGTCTTTTATTGCCTATCAAAGATGAGGGGTGGAAGTAACAAACTCGGTGGATAATTTGTGTCTTCATCAGTTACAACTAGACGTATGACTAAAAACTAATGAATGCACACTTAGCACATGAGGAAGGTTTGTCTATTGCACATTAGGTGCCTATGAGCCCTTATTTATATTTTCTTACGGACTTGTTCAGCAGTGAGTGGAGCAGCACCATCCTCTCATTCTTCTTATGAAACCTACTGTGGCAGGAAAGTGCATAGCCAATTTTCCTCTTCTGTAGAAATACAGAATAAACCAGCTTTGGGCCACCTCATTCTTCTGAATGTGTATATCAAATATATAGACTTATATAAAATTACACAGCAGGAATATTCTGAAAAATGTGTAGTATGGAAATAGCATCTGCTAAAATGCAGAATTTTGCATCCTAGAAGGAATGCAACAAATTAACGGACACAGTAAGACACTTCTATTAGCAGTTCCATGTTTTTTATTGAATAAGAAAACATTTAAAAATGATCTTTTACCAGATTGCCCAACAGATTGGAACAGCGTCTCAGACTTTATCAGGCTTTCCTTTAGCTACTTTAAGAGAACTATATGTATTTGGAGCACCGGAGCCTGAGATTGCTACCTCTTGGCCAGATCATTGTTAGTCTCCACAAAGGTTTTAAAGAAAGAGTTCTGATTGAGATCCCTCTGTGTAAAGAAATGGGGTGCTTCCTCTCCCCCATTCCTCTTGTAGGAGGTAAAGGGAGGCATGTTTTCCTTGGACCAAACACTTGTAGTTGAGTGAGAGCAGGGTAATGTCCCAATAGGCAGACTGACAGTCAAGGCAGGACCATCTCAACCTACTTCCAGATCAATGGCAATGGTACACATTTCAGCATTAGCAGTTCTATTGTCCACTAATTTTTGGAGGACCCTGCATGCATTACTCAGCAAACAAGTGGACTAACCTGTGGCAATATTGTGAAAGAATATTATTCAAATGTCAATTCAGATATCTTAAAAATCTGTGAATATAATGTAAGCAGTATTAATCTGGCACATTCTGTTGCACGTTTAGCTACTTTTGTGATGGTTAAAGGCGTTTTTTTTTTTTTTCTCTTCATTTTTGGCACCATGGTCATTTAAGGTTATTTAATTAGCTCATCAATGTACATAATTTAGGAATTACAGTCAAAGTCAAGGAAAACTCTTTTTTATCATATTAGTGTGAACGTCTTTTTATTTTAAATTTCCAGCCTTAGAGTTAATGCCATCTCCTAAATTAAAAGATTCCAGAGTGAATGGGACTGAATTCATTTTACGAGATTGTAAATGAAACACACTGCAGAGTCAGCAGAACCTGCAACACATCAAAGAGGATCCTCGATAGTGCTGATGAGCAAACAGTGAGCATTTGAAGATGAAAATGATACAACAGATATTGATTGCAAGTTCTGTATGATGAAATTGCACACATCTCTTTATATTAAATTTATGGTTTCAATATATTATTATTAATATTTATGTTCAGACATTCTTTTGCTGTTATTGTTCATTCTTGACAGCACTTTTACTAAAAACTTTGCATTACTGGTGCTATTTTTAGCAAGATGTATAAATGGTGTTGCTGTTGTTATATTCATAAATAAATAAAAATAGATATCTGGAGAAATACTTCAGGTATATTAATACTGTTACTATTCAGAATCAGAATCAGAATATCTTTATTGTCATTGTAACAAATACAACGAAATTAGGTGCAGTCCCTACGGTGTCAAAATATAAATAAATATAATTACAAAAGGATAAGAAAGGATAAGAAGAAATAAGGTAGAACACAAGCATTCAACATAAGACCTTAATTGCACCTGAACACTATTGCACAAGATTAATATTTTTATTATTTTTGTTATTTTTATTATAAGTAATACATGACTTATTCCATCAAAGATTTTCCAAATAGTTTTGCCTGCTGAATCCACAACCCCAAAAAAATCTTGTTTTGACACGACAGGTTCATTTCATGTGAAATAATTGTGTTTTTTCAACCTCAGTAATTCCTATTATTTAAGGAAAATGTATCCATGCATTCAAAAGCGTTATTAATATTTTAATGTCATTTAATGAAGTGTTTGGGTTTTTAGTAAAATATTTTAAATTATTGTGGTATATGGCTGCATTATCTATCTATCTATCTATCTATCTATCTATCTATCTATCTATCTATCTATCTATCTATCTATCTATCTATCTATCTATCTATCTATCTATCTATCTATCTATCTATCTATCTGTTATATAGTTCCTTTCTCATCTATCAGTATATGCAGTTTTCACTAGAAATTGTAATTCAGATTGTAAACTGAAATTTTCATTTGAGTGTGTCAATTCAGAATTTGTTATCAAATTGTAATTATATTTTAAAATATATATTTTTATTTTATTTTTTATTTAATGTACTTTTATTTATAATTTTTATTTTAAGCGTTTTCTTTCTTATTTCCGTTATTGTTGCTAACCTACCACCAATCTATCTATTTAAGGTTTATGTGCCTTTTGCTTAAGAATGTTACATTTAAATACATTTTCTCATGCATTATTTTAAAAATGTGCAACGAGTAACTCAATATAAAATATAATTTTTAAGAAAGTGTTTGTTGAGTAGGAATAAATAAAATATTTTGGACATGTGAGGAATGCCATAATTGCAAAGATTGCCTTTACCTTTGATGTTCATTCAGGTTAGAAGGAGGTCAGCAATAGTTTGGTTTGTGCAAACAGAAAATACTTTTTTATTTGTACACATAAATTTCAGCTAAGGATTTTAAGGCATTAACCCCATTTTAATGGCCTCAATTGAGTGGTGAGATCACAATTTGGATGAGCCTGATTATTTACTAAATACAATACATAAATGCATTGGGTCCTTAACACCCATTGCACTCTGGCATTATCGCATTACCGTCATCCTTTGTTGCCGTGCAGACGGGAATATGAAAGCAATCTGTCCTGTAGTGAGACTGGCTCCAGAAGCATTTTCCTGATAAGAGGACCCCCTGCCCTTCGCTAGTGTTTGGTCCAGTAGGCTAAGCTGTGCGCCTAATCCCCAGAAAGTGGTTCGATTATTGCTGACCAGCAAAGGCAAGATGGTATTTTTTTTTCCTTTTGCTATCAGGCTGCTATTAATTCCTTGACTGGAAATGCAGTGCAATCTATATATGTGAAGTTGTTTATCTGTTTATATATTTTGGGAAAGATGGAGAAGCTGCATGCCTTGTCCAAATGGTCTGCTGCTCATGTTTTCAAACAAGTGCATCTCAAAGTAAAATTGCTCTGAAAAGAAATACACATTTGATAAGTGCCTAATAGAGTTGTATTCTAATATACCAGAGAGCAATCGAGAGTTAAAAAGGTATATTTAAAAAATATGAAAGAACATTGCTAATTGTCATTTTTCTTGTTTTGATGTAACCAAAATAAATAAGGGTATTAAAGTTTTAAATATGCTAGTTAATTAAAATGTATTCTTAAATTCTTTTCCTGGTAATTTAATGAAGAAATTTGGTGTAAATTAATAATCAAAAAGGAAGTAAATATATACATACATGAATAAAAGATTGATGTAACTTTAAATTGACAGCACTTTTATCTCCTTTTTTTTTATATTGTCTCTAGAAATCTCTGTAGTCAATAAATAAATTGTAGCTGTTGTCTATGTAGGACCCCGGCTAATTAACAGAATTCACTCCTTGAAATATTCAGTGCTCGACGAGAGTCAAGCACCCTAAGAAATATAAATTACAGGATAATATCAAGTGTGTGTGTGTGTGTGTTTTGCATCAGGTCTCCTATGTGGATTTACCAGGACCATCTGGACGAAGGGTGGATCGCCACTTGGCTTTAAACTGCTTGCAGGATATGGCTATTTGCTGGTGGCCAACAATTAATGATAGTGCCTGGCCTTGGTCTCCGATTTCCAGTGAGAGAGACAGAGCCAACCTGGTGTTACTGGGGTGCACAAATGATAGCTTTCAGGTAAATTATTGGTCTTTTTCTTTTGACATGTTTTAATTTGATAAAATGTGTATTAAAAGTGTAAATCAGCTTTGAAAAACCAATGCAAATCTTTAAATAAGGCACACTTCTTTTAATGAGATAAAAATTAATTTGGGTTGCTTTTTCAAAAGACTTTCTGTAATTACATAGAAAAATGCATCAAATACTTAGCCGCATGCAGATCACTTCAACTAATTTCTCCTTTAATCTGAATAAATCTGTCCGGGTGCCGTCTCCCTATGATACTCAGCTGGAATTAGGGAGTCCAAAAAGGGATGGATGGATAAATGCTTGGATGGTTTTATTAGCTGTTCAGGTTACTTGTTTTCTCAGCCCACATTTAAAATGTGCATTGTATATGCTTGTTCAGATTTTATATTTTCTACTCAAGATATCACAAATGCAAATGCAGAACATCTACTGGGTGTTAATTTAGTCTAATAATAAAAATGCAGATGATGGTTAGTCATAAATGCATGGAAACACTGCTGTTCTGCATGTTGCTTGAATGTTGTTTAAAGCTCCCTCACATTGCTTTTTTCACAATGAATACATGGTGATCACATAAAAATGAAATTATAAAACCCTTATACATTTGTTGTTTGTTCACTCACTTGCTTAGGTATCATCTTAAGGTTTAATAACTGATCTGGGATTTCTTTACGTTGACGTTTCACATGTACTAAGGGTTTCCTGTTTTCTGCAGTTTCTACGCACTGTGGCCACAGTTCAACAACGTCACCCTGCCAACATGTTTTGGCAATTATTCCTCGTCTTTAGCACTAATCCCGAGTCATATATAACTGTGAGAGTCGTATTAGTGTACCTGTTTAAAGGCAATAGCATTCTTTCAATTGCTGATTTAGGTAAATCATTATTTGTTTGCCTTTTCCTGATATTTTTTTCGAATCAAGTCCTTAACTCACCCTGGGGGATCACCTCCTCTCTGTATTGCTTGCAATTTTACCTAACACGCTTCCACGACACAGAGAGTCAAATATTTAAAGAATGATCTTCTTTGGAAGTGGAAAACAAAATCTTGGTAATTTGTAACGAAATGCAAAGCCACGTCCGAAAATGGAAACAAGTACGTTATGATAATAAGCAAGTTATGAAAATAAATGCAAAATGGTGCAATATATTTATTTAGTCTGTTTGGAGTATGTAAGGGATTTATCTGAGTCCTTCACCTATTTTTCTACGCTCAAAAAACATGAAAGTCCTTCCTTGCATCATTTCTAATTAAAGTGTTTGTTGTCATTTTCAGATCCACAGTGTGAAATTAAGCTAGCAGTTTATGTAAGACCCATGGAGTAAATCAAACATTTTTCTCATCAGAAAGACAGGGACTTCAATCACTTCGAGCTTAGATATATGTTTCTTTTGTTAGGTTTTCTATCTGCATGCTAAACCAATTTTCTACTTAGACTCTAGCATTTAAAACTGTTATTTAGTCCCCTATGTGGTCTTTATCCCTACCCCATACTGATAAGCAGTGCCATTGCAAAAAAAATCCTTAATTATTCAGGCATTTAACATTTATAATGATTTGTAGTTCACACATTGAAAAACAAAACAAACATTTGCCAGAATTGCTCCTGTACTGGCAGATGTTATGCATGTATAAAAAAATCTTGTGTTTTTGTTTATTTTTTACATGCTTTATTTTCAAGTGATGATTCGCTTTGCACTATGTAGTATTACAGGGCAAAATTGGTGTTTCAGAATTTTCCCAAAATAAAATGCCCTTGAATAATTTATCATAATGGTCAAAACATAGCTGCCAGGTTCAGAGTTCAGTGCGTATAAATTGTGTCACCCAGCTGACACGTGTGCACTTTCTTATAATTAATGTTTTTAAGCCCCAGTGCAAACAGTCAAGCTTCTCTCTTGGCACTCTGCATGCTTGCTTCCTTGAAACGGCAGGGAAGTAAAATGTTATGAGTGCTCTGCCCTTTGTTGTCAGTTTGAGAAAACCCTGAAATCCAGGAGCTTCTGGGAGTGCAGTGCACTAACCCTTCCTTGTGTCTGGCCAGTATGGGAGGCTTCCTTTGACAGCTAGAGGTCTGCAGGGTGCAGTTATGGTGCCTCTGTGGGGAGTGCTCCCTCTCTTGTAGCTGTGCGTCACGCCAGTAGCCCAGCTGGCCTTTCAGGATGATGGGGTGTTGCTGAGGGTAGCATCTTTTAGATGGCACTTTGCAGTGGCTCTGGCATTGACTTTTTGGACTGTCTTGCTCAATTTCTCGGTATTCCTCTTTGAATGAAAATACATTCTCTGTTCGGATATGTGGAAAGATGAGACACATTTATTCATGTTACTGCTTGTTTTACCAATAGTGGTAGCTTTCAAAACATTGAATTACAATCAATATATCTGGTAAATACTTCCATATTACTAAATAACACAGCAAGAATTTTACTATCTATCAACATGATATGAAAATCTCCATTTCTAGATATCTTGTCCAGTAAAGGGTTCCAACAGATTTAAACTTAGGGATTAGTCCATAAAGTCTATCAATACTCTTTTAGTTTCCTTCTGCTCAAGTCATACTGATGTGATGTACACAAAGTCCTGTATTATGTTGAATTAATTCAAAATTAATTGTTAGGTCTTTCTCTGCCGTTGTTGGCTGTGTTTTCCATTCAGACCACTACTTTGCAATCAATGTGTTAATACAATATATTGTAAAAAGACGCTATATAGCACCCGACCCGACACAGATTTGACACGGGAGGCACTCGTGAAATAAAATAAACTTTTTATTTTCTTTAGCTGGAGGGCACATCTTCCCCGTAATCCCTCCAGCCACAACACAGTCCCAAGCACAAGACACACAATACTCCTTTCTCTTTCACCACCACTCCTCCACAGCTTTGTCCTCCTTCCACCCGACTCTGGCCATTGAGTGGTGGTTGCTGACTCCTTTTATGGCCCACCTGAAAGTGCTCCAGGTGCTTGATCACCTGTTTCCAGTTGCACTCCTGGGTGGGACTTAAGATTAGTCCAGCTGGGCTCAGGGACCCATGCCGTACCCCCTGGTAGCCACTCCAGACCCCAACAGGGCTGTGGAGAACTCCATCTCCCATGAAGCCCTCCGAGAGACTGAGGCAGAGGGACCCAGAGGGGCAGCCATCCAGCGTCCAGGAGGAGGTACTGCACTGTCCAGGGCTGTTCACCCTGAATACACATTGAAGGGGCATCCCGGCCAGGCATGGGACCTGGCCGTCCACCACAATATATACCACTTATTTAATATATGACTTGAGTGTGAGGAAAATTTTGGGTCTCGGTCAATGCAGCTATAAAATGTTAACTTACTGTGTATAGCTACATGAGATAAATGACCATTTTATTAATCATCCATTTAAATATTTAAAAATAGAACTAATAATACTTCCGTTTTACTGTGCTGTGCGAAGTACAATATTGTGATTCCTTTCTGTATCTTTCATTGTCTCATGCCTTTGAGCTAAAGGTTGGTGCTAAGCTGGTTTGGCACAGCTCAATCCCCTCAACTGGCAATGCTTCTTTTGTACATGGGGAGGTCACCTATCTGTCAACAGCCCTCCTTTCTTGGCAGGGGAATTATGAACATTCAGAAAAGCTTGGCTTGGATCTTCTGAATAGCAAGTGATAAACAATGGCTTGTAACAGCTTTATTTCCTTACATGTGTGCGATGAATTCATTAAGTTAATGTTTATTTTCTATCAAGTATTTCACCAAACTTTGAGCAATTCTGTTACAAAAAGGTAAATAATTAAATCCATTAAGTGTTAGTGGACATACAGTAAATTTAGCTTATATGATCTGGTCACTGAAGATATGAATAACAATTAAATTAAAAAGTAAGCAAGAGTTTTCATAGGTAGGGATACAGTTAAGAATTATACTAAGGTTGCTCATAGAAAAGGGTTGAAAGCCGATATTTACAGGCTTTGACACTACAATGTTTATATGGTCCTTACTGATACATGTAGGGATTACAGTGAAATTCCTAATTGCATGTGCTAATCAACATGCAGCCCCTCATGGAAAGAGATGAGCTTTTGGAGTTGTTCTGTTTTGCAATAACAAGTAGCTTGTTTTAATGTATTTACATTAACATAAAGAAGTGCATTGACACATAACCATTGATCATTGAGCATACCCAAGGCTAAGATGTTTATAGAGCTGAGTGTTGTCAGTCAATATATGAAGAAGGAAGTCATGTTGGTGACTTGTTTAAAACAAGGAAAATGTGTAGATTTTGAAAATCCTGCTACACAAAAAAAGGAAACTGATAAGTCAGCCTGCAGTGGGCTGGCGCCCTGCCCGGGGTTTGTTTCCTGCCTTGCGCCCTGTGTTGGCTGGGATTGGCTCCAGCAGACCCCCGTGACCCTGTAGTTAGGATATAGCGGGTTGGATAATGGATGGATGGATGGATGATAAGTCAGCAGACTCGTGAAACAGTACTATTAGCTACATGAACTTGAACCGCAATAGTACAGTAACACCATTTTCTGTGAAAAAGTACATAATATGTTTAAAATCCACATTGTTCTTTATTTTCATATGTTCAGACACCTCTCAGAAAAAAAACATCAGTCTTCTTTTTAATACACCTGCATTTCACTAAAGAGTCATGGGGAGCTGGAGCCAATTCCAACAACATCAGACTCATAGCAAAAACCCACTCTTAATGAGATATAATAATTCATTACATTTATATAGCGCTTTTCTCAGTATTCAAAGCGCTATCCACACAGGGAGGAACCGGGAAGCGAACCCACAATCTTCCACAGTCTCCTGACAACTGATTTAGAGTTGTCTGTCATCCCAGCATGCATTTCTTTGATGTGAGGAAGGAAACCAAAATGATTTGCTCAGAGTCAAAATACAAGCACACAGGGAAGAACTCGTGCATTGCACATAGGTGGTACTGAGATTCTGAGAGCAGCACTATTAACTGTCAACAGTCCTCACAGGTAAAATGTAAGACAGTAAAATTACCCTTACAAATTACATCTTGCCTGAAGAAGGGGCCTGAGTTGCCTCGAAAGCTTGCATATTGTAATCTTTCTAGTTAGCCAATAAAAGGTGTCATTTTGCTTGGCTTTTCTCTACATTCATAATGGCTAACACGGTACAACACCCTAGTCTTACAAAATAGAAACACATGAAAATATATTTGAATGAAAATGTTACTACACTTACAGTATATGAGTATATTTTAAGAATAAGTGTATTACAATATCTTGAAGTATATTGAAATGTATTGTTAAATTATTGCCATTTTGGTATTGCAATATATTTTTCAAAATCTAAAAATATATTTCTTAATATTTTTTAAAATACTAGGAATAAAATACTGTAAATACATGTTACAAAATATTGACAAATGTTTTAAATAGACTATAATACTAATTATAATACACTACAATATATTTTAAATTTTATTTTATATTTCAAAATGCTTGTCATTTTTGTATATTGCATTATATTTCAAAAATATTTGAAAATACTATCTAGTAGATATCTCATAGGAGTTTCTTATACTGAGACGTATTCTACAGTTAAGCATTGTGTGAAACAGCAAAAATTATAAACATTTTCTTTATCGAGTACAAGTAAGCAATAAAGTTGTAAACTGAGGCCTACGTTTGATGGCAGAAAGACATACCTGAACTGTTTTTATTGACTTGCAGGGAGATCAAAATAAATTGAAATCACTGGGACGACTTGTTTAGCATTGTCCAAGTAAAAAGATAAAGCATGAATGATGCCGTAGGACTGATCACACTGTGTATTGCATGCCGTATACACAATATACTGTATTTGTAAATATGATTATTACAATACATTAATTGAAATATGTTTCCTAATATTTCAGATATTACACCAAAAAGGTTTTTTGCTGAAGTCCTGATGTATTTACTGTCTTAAACTGAATTGCAATTAAAGTTACGCAACAACTATTTTTAAATCTAAACATTCAATTTATTTTTTCAGTTTAAAATGTTTTACTTCTTCATGTAAAAATATTTAAATATGTTGTGTGCATGGAATAACAATATGACATTTATGTTATACAGTAGAAAAGGAAAGTTATAGTTATTCTGTTGTGGGCATTATATTCAGAATTAACACCAAATACATTTTTTTTTCATTTCCAGCTAACATGTGCTTGTTTTAATTTAACACAAGGTAAAAAAAGATCTTCCAAAGTTTTTATTTTTTGATACAAAAAAGAGCAAGTTTTATTCTTTTATTGAAAAATGTACAGGGTAGAAATGGGTAGTTCTGCCTCCTCGCAGGTCCGGCTTGCTGGGTTTGAATCTACTCCCCAGTTGAGGACCCTGTGGCCTTTACACATTCTTCTTTCCTTTGGGTATTCCAGTTTTCTTCCCACATCCCCAAAGACATGCAGGTTAGGATAATTGCCAATTCCAAATTGGTCATGTGCGTGCATGTGTGTGTCCAGATCTATGTGTATATCCAGATCTATGTGTGAGTGGTCCAGATCTATTTTTTGTTCTTGTACACCTGCGTCCCTGTATTGCATTTAACAAGTTTGAGAATGTAATATTGTGTTGTTACATGAATAATACAAGAAATGCTTACTGGGCTGTCAAACATTTTTACTATCTGCTAATTTTTTTTTTCAGTGTACAATTCATTTTCACTTACTTTTTTCTTCTACAGATGTTTTTTTTTTCTGGTTTAAAAATGTGTCTTACGACTGTACAGGGAAAGAAGAACAGTGAAGTAAGTAGTGTTGAAGGGAACCGGATAAAGAAATAATGTGAGGTAGCTATAGAAAGCACTCGGGGTCAATTACAAACATAGGAGGGTTTGCGTTTTTAATGTAGCATGTCAAAAATGCAGATCAGCCTATGACACAAGTAAGCATTGACATAATACATTAAATTAACAAAAATAATTAGCTGCAGAATAAGTAAATTATAAAAAAACACAATATTTCAACTATTAACTCCTCATTAAATGAAGAAAGCTGGCAAATGACTGACAGCCTTGATTTGCATTGATTTTTTTATGATGTTTTTATTATTGATTTTTTTAATGAAGTTAACTCATATATGTTTTCTTTTAGTAATGCACTCTAATACAGACCAACTCCAACTCAATAGCATTAACATTTGTGACACATAAACAATCTCACAACATCATATGTAAATTAAATTCATTACCTACTAAAGTATTCATAAAGACAGGAATCATACTGCCAGAAGTATTGTACAGATTGTAGCTCATAATATTCTATAGATTTTACTAATAAAAGCATGAAAATCTTTTTTTTTTTTTGGTTTATAAAGTTTGCTATCACTAAAGCTCAACTCAAGCATTGTAGTCCAGGCACATGCACATCAACCTGCAGAGTGAAATAAGGAACATAACTGAAAATTACCGTAATCTTCGTAAATCTGATTTGCTCACATCAAATCTAAACACTTGTTAGTCCCTGTACTGAATTTAAAAAAAAAAAAAAAATATATATATATATATATATATATATATATATATATATATATACAGTATATATATATATATTTATATATATATATATATATATATATATATATATATATATATATATATATATATACACATACATATATATACACACAAACGTATGTATGTATATACATATACATATATATATATATATATATATGTTGTGGCGAGTGGCTGGGGGTGGTACCCAGCTGGGACGCCCAGGAGGAACGGAGGAGGGCTTACGCCTCCTACAGACCACGAGGGGGCGACCACCCTGGTGGCTTTGGGGACCACGGGAACAGACCTTAGAATCTCAACCCTATAGGTGCCCATGGTCACTGCCAGAGGGTGCCCCAATGCCTGAGGAGCCCTGGCCCTCAGCACTTCCTCCACACCCGAAAGTGCTAGGGGGAAGAAGACCAGGGACACCCGGAGTGCTTCCGGGTGCGCAGCCGGTACTTCCGCCACACTGGTAAGTGCCGGCGGAAGCTAATCGGGAGGCACCTGGAGCATTCGATGGCTGGAGTCGGGAGTGTAGAAGACGACGTCTTGGTGGAGAGGAGTGGAGGCAGACCTCAAGAGGCAAAGGCATTGGGAGGCCTGGACTTTGGGGGAGTTTTGGGGTTGTGTGTTCACTGTAAACATGTATAATAAACTTGTGTTGAGTGAACCATCGGTGTCCACCTGTCTGTGTCCGGATCATGCTCCACAATGTATATGTGTGTATATATATATATATGTATATATATGCATATGTATATATGATATATATATAGGTATATTGTAAGATTCAACAGATCACGGTAAAGAGTTGGAGCACCTCCTGGTGACACTGTATAATTAAAAAGCAGAAAAATAAATAATGATTGAAAAGAAGGTCTTTTCAGATGTGAGTTCTGCATTGGACTGCTCTCAAAATGGCCAAACAGTGCACCACTCAAAGTATTTAACCCGCTGTATCTGAGTGTGGAATCACAGCTATAAAGCAGTTGATCGGATTATCAGGATGCAGTATCTAGTACACGGTGTCTCAGCCATGCACACAGTCTGTTTGAACTACTTCATTACAGTGTGGCAAATGCTTCAGAGCCTTTCCTGTAGGGACCTCGCGCTTCAGAAACCGTTTCATCCCAAGAGCTCTAAATGTACTCAAATCAGTCCATCAAGTGTTCCTGGTAGAACTGTTTGTACTTATAAGTACAATCACCTCACTGTAAACTTGCACTACAGTTATAATATTGCACAACCTGAGCCACTTTATAAAGTGTGTATTTACATATGATGACTACTGGCTTCTAAGTCGAGTTAGGTTTCCAAGCGCTATCTTCTTGGAACTCTTGATATCATTTTTAAGATGAAATTAAGTAAAGTATGTTTCTTACATTATACAGATAAGTTTTTAAACTTCATTAAAATAATGTATATTGTTAATAATTTAACACGTAAGGACACGGTGGACAGTGGCAGCAATGAGCTGGCGCCCCATTCAGGGATTGTTCATGCCTCACGCTGTATGCTTGCTGGGATTGGTGTGACCCTGGATTAATAGATGGATGGAATAATTAAACATGTACTACAAAGATATTTCTATGTTCCATAAAAGAGTTGAAGAATCAGCGTTCTAAGCTTACAGATGGCGTAGCATCTATTACAGAGCTGATCGTGTGGCAATTGGTTACTTGGACAAAGAAAAGGAAGGAGAACAATTGGAGATTAGTACATTTGAGAGAGACAGTACTGCTGCAATAAATTATTTCATCAAAGGTCGCACACGGAGCAACAAGGATCTTGCGGGAGGCAGGAACAATCTCTGGACAAGGTGCCAGCTCATCGCTAATTCTGTGTGTGCTTTAATTCCTGTCATTATGAAAATGGTATCAAGTATACATCTTAATATTTAAATTGTTCAGAGAACTGTAATATCATGAATGTAGTGTATTATGTGTGTTGTCGGCGGAAGAGAAAGCCTGTTTAAGAAGTACGTAGTGATTCACACACATAGAGTACATAGAAGAACACATAGAATACAAAGCGTTTAATGTACTACTTTAGATATGATGGGATCTGAGAAACTATTAAATTAAATGATTTTACGATGAAGTTTATGATGTTCTACTTTAATGACAAAATAAACTACGATTAAAGTTGAAATTTCGAGATTAAAGTTGACATTTGGACATTTTGTTTCAGCTGTGTCCCTATTTTGTTTTTCTTTTCTCTGTACACTAATACGCTTCCATATGATACTCTGACAGTGGGCTATGACTCGCCTTTTCACAGTGACTTTGATATCTGACCACTTCTTATTTGTTTTGGGCACTTTGCGACTTTCTGAACTTGAACTTACGAGTTTCTCTGCCACTCTGTTACTCGATCAACTTCCTTCTGTTGTTTATATCACTGTTTAAACAAACAAATAATACTTTTTCTTTCCTCTACTTGCTATTTGCTGAAATTCTTCTTTTCCCCCGTGCTTTTCCCATTGTCTTTTCACAGAAAGCAAAACATAAGGGGCTATTTACAGTATATTGATTTGTATATTCAAAGAGGTGTAATTCTGGGAGGAGTCTGGGAGGGGCAGCAGGCACGTGCATGAGTGTTATATTTCATGCAGACCGAGATTTATGTAGTGGAAGAATGTGGAAGTTGGCGTACATACAGATTTATGCATCTGGATTTTTTTGTGCGTACGTACATTTCCGCTTTTGTCCATACGCCATGTTTTAGTGTGAATTCTACACACAGCGTTATGCATGATGCTCCTGGTCTGCAGAGGAAGTAAGAGAACAGGCATTAGAACACATCACCAACCCCTGGAGCGGCATGTAAGTACAGTCACAAGATCCCTTAAGTTGTCTCCTATGTTTTTATATATATGTATATATATATATATATATATATATATATATATATATATATATATATATATATATATATATATATATATATACACACACACACACGCACACTCACCTATCAACCACAACATTAAAACCACCTGCATAATATTGTGTAGGTCTGACCTGTTGAGTTCTGTTGAGCACTTTCCACAGACGCCCAATTGGATTGAGATCCGAGTAGTTTGGAGGCAACACCTTGAACTCCTTGTCATGTTTCCTCAAATACTGTAATTCTTGAACAATTTTTCCAGTATAGCAGGTCGCTTTATCCTGCTGAAATAGGCAGCTGCCATTAGGGAATACTGTTGCCATGAAGGTGTGTAAGTGGTCTGCAACAATCTTTAGGTAGGTGGTATGTGTCAAAATAAGTGAATGCCAGGACCCAAAGTTTCCTAGCAGAAAATTCCCTAGAACATCATGCTATCTCTGCTGGCTTGCCTTTCTTCCTACAGTGCATCCTGCTGCCATTTCTTCTTCAGGTAAACAACAGGCACGCACTCGTCCATTCACATCATCTAAAAGAAAACATGATTCATCAGACTGGACTACCTTCTTACATTGCTCCATGGTCTAGCTCTGATGTTCACATGCCCATTGTAGGTGCTTTCAGCAGACAGGGGCCAGCATGGGCAATATGATCGGTCGGCAGCTACGCAGCCCCATGTGCGGCAATCCTGTGATGCACTGTGTGTTCTGGCACATTTCTCTTGTGGCTAGCATTAAAATTTCCAGTAATTTGTGCTACAGTTGCTCTTCTGTGAGATCAGACCAGACAGGCTAGCCTTCACTCCCCATGTATATCAATAACCCTTTGGCGCCCATGACACTGTTACTGGTTCACTGGTTGTCTTTCTTTAGACCACTTTTGATAGGTACTATCCACTACATATACCAGGGAACACCCCACTTGACCTGCCGTTTTTTAGATGCTCTGACATGGCTATTTAGTAATCACAATATGGATGTGGTCAAAGGTGCTCAGATTCTTAAGCTTACCCATCACCTTCAAAAACTGAATGTTCACTTGCTGCCTAATAAATCCCACCTCTTGACGGAACTGAAAGGGCTCTGTAACTTAACAGTGTTACTTTAGACTTCAGATGCAATGCATGATTCACATTACAGTGGTCCAGTAATTCTGAAACTCAGTCCTGGGGACCCAGGTGGCTAAAGGTTCTTGTTCCAAACAAGTTCTGTTTCCTACTTGGATGCCTAGACTAATGTCATTTTCTAAACTGCTTTGTTCTGAGTAGGGTCAGGGGGTTCTGGAGCCTGTCCCAATGAGCACAAGGTGCAAGGCAAGAACAAACCCTGGACAGGGCACAGTCAAATCAGGGTGAGCTCACACACACGCACACTTATATGCATACACACTCATATAAACACCAGCCACACATTAGGGCCAATTTAGTATCGCCAGTCCACCTAACTTGAATGTCTTTGGACCGTTGGAGGAAACATGACCACCTGGAGGAAACCCACACAGACACAAGGAATACACAGGGAGGACCCAGGACACAAACCCTGGTCTCCTTACTACATAGCAGCAGCGCTACCACTGTGCTGCCCTCCATTACTTAACTTTTGTTGTTTTGGGGTCAATGTAGAAATAACAAAATAATGAAATAATAAAACTAAGTTGGGTCATTTTTTATTAGAATATAGCAAGCACGTATGTGTGCTACATTGGAATTATTTAATGTTCATTTTATTCATTTTTGTAGCTTTAAGTCTCCATTATTTACTAATTGAGCACATTAATGAGCCTGTTAAAATCAGTTCTTTTTTTTGGTAAAAGAATAGAGCCCTAATAAAGTCTGTGAATAGAACTCCATTACCTCTAAATGCACCACTGGTTCCAGTCTGCATTGAATGTATACAGTGTACTCCATAATGTTTGGAACAAAGACACATTTTTCTTTGATTTACCCCTCTGCTCCACAAGTTTAAATTACAAATCAAACAATTCAGACGTAAATAAAGCGCATATTGCAGAGTTTAATGTACGGGTATTTGCATACATTTCAGTTACACTATGCAGGAATGACAACATTTTTTCTGTATGGTCTCCCCATTTCAGGGCGCCATAATGCTTAGGACACAGCAATGGTAGGTGTAGTAAAGCAGTCATATTTAGTACTTTGTCACATATCCCTTGCATGCAATGCCTTCTTGATGTCTGTGACTTTGTTGCCTTAGCAGAATGTTTAGACCATTATTTTGGTGCAGGATAAAGCACCGTTCAATGATTTTGGAAGCATTTACTGAAATTTCAGCATATAAGATGTTTCTTTACACATCGTAATTCATTATGCCACTGCTGTCAGCAGTTACGTGATCAATGAAGGTAAGTGGGCCAGTACTTTTGGCAGCCATACATGTCTAAGCCATTACTCCTACCTCCATGTTTAAAAGATAAGGTGGTATGCTGTGTACCTTGGGCAGTTCCTCTTCATCTCAATACTTTGCTCTTGCCATCACTCTCATATAGGTTCATCTTTGTCTCATCGATCTACAAGACCTTTTTCCAGAATTCTGCAGGCTCTTTTAAGGACGTTTTCACAAATTGTAATCTGGCCATCCTGTTTTTTTTGGCTAACTAGTAGTTTGCGTCTTGCAGTGTGACCTCTGTATTTCTTTTTATGAAACCTTTTGATGATGGTCTTCTCTGACACTAGCACATCTGCCTCCTGAAGACTGTTTCTGATCTGTCAGACAGGCATCTGAGGCCTTTTCTTTACCATAGTGAGGAGTCTTCTATTGTTAGCAGTGGAGGTCTAACTTGGCCTACCAGACCCTTTATGCTTACTGAGTTCACCAGTGCATTCTTTATTCTTAACGATATTCCAGACAGTTGATCAAGGTAATCCTAAGGTTTTACCACCTTTTCTAATGGTTTTTATTCTTCGTGTTCAGCTACACAATTGCTTTTTTGACTTTCATTGTCACAGCTGTTGTCCTCATGTTGAGCAGTGGCAAAAGTACTCCAAAGGTAGTCTATAGGTAGAACCAAGTCTAGGTATCTTAGGCCTGCACTAATGAAGCAATGCAACACACCTGAGGAATCACAAACACCTGTGATGCCAATTATCCCAATTATGATGGTGCCCTGAAGTGGGGGGACCGTGTAGGATAAGTGTTGTCATTTCTACATTGTGTGACAAAATTTATGCAGATCCCCTTAAATGAAAGTCTGCAATGTGCACTTTATTCATGTCTGAATTGTTTGATTTGTATTTTTAAACTGTGGATCAATGAAAAAATGTGTCTTTGTCCCAAACATTATGGAGGGCACTGTATATACCGTATATACTTGAGTATAAGTTGGGTTTTGAAACCCGAAAAATCAATCATAAAATCAGACCTCGACTTATATACCCGTTCAAAAATACGACATTTAATTTTTATTTATTTTTTTACATCTTCTTGTTTCCTCCAATCTTGCACCAGTTTCTCAGACACATCGAATTTTGCTGCAGCAGCGCAGTTACCAATTTCTTTCACCATTTAAACAACTTTTAATTTAAAACCAGCTTCATATTTTCTTGCGATCGAACGCTCCATCATAGATAAGAGATGCTCTTACGATAAAGGTATATGAGGGTGTGAGATACAAAAAACACAAATCAGTGCAAATGTCGCTTCAGAATAGTTTGGGTATTACCATATGGTCACATAGGCACAATACATAGAAAAAAAAGGCAGTTTGCTCCGTGGTTACTCTCTCAGGCGGGCGTTAGCATATTGTAATCTCTTGGACCAATAGCATGAGTTTTCCACATTCGACTTATACAACTGATATTATAAAATACCGGAAATTATACGGTAAAATCAAGCCTTGATTTATCCACGGAAGAACTTAAACATGAGTATATATAGTAGTGTGATTTTTGGCACTCAATAAAATTCAAATTAGACACCCGTACTCTATTTAATATGTATAATTTATATATTTTTTTGTATATATATTATTCAAACAAAAAAGAATAAACCATAGGTGTTGTAAATACATCGTGAGCAATAAAATTGCATTTCTTTAACACTGAGGTTATATTAAAGATTTTTTTAATCCACTGAAGAAAAGTGCTGTTACAGTTAGTAAACATACAAGTTATTCGTTTTTTGACATTTATCCAAGTGCACCAGTCTATTCTGACCGTTCATTTTCCAGTTTGCAAATGTAGAGTTTATCAATAGATAACTTTAATGAGTAACACGAAATCTGACTGATAAATGCATTTCATATCAAAAACTTGTCCCATTTATACTGACAATCAGTGTGTAGTCTTGATTTTGCTGTTCATCTTCATAGTGCTCAAACTGGGTTTTAATTGTACGTTTATTTTTCCTGATATCTATATTCTAGCTGCTCTAAATTAAAATGACTCTGAGGCTCTGGCTCTGAGGCCAGGGATCTGCACCGGCAATCAGAATGTTGCCAGTTTGAATCCCATAAACTCCAGAAGTGACTCTACTCCACTGGGCCCTTGAGCAAGGCCCTTAACCTGCAATTGCTTCATCCTGGGTATGATGTTAACCTGCATCCAGCCCTGCCAGCAGGTCCTCCAACTTACAGGGAAAGCTCAGGGGTTGGTGGCAGGATTAGCATTCCAGCCACCATAAAAAACCTCATACTGGTCCAGTGTGGTGCTGAGGTGTCACCCGCTGCACTCGGGTCCCAATCCAGGTGGTTCGTCATGTAGTGGGTGCAGCAACGTGCTGTCAGCACATGACTCCCAGCCTCTCTTTCTCTTTACTTTTCCCTATTTGTCTCATCAATATTATTAAATATGCCATCATTATAGTATATATTTAAATAACTGCATATGAAACAAGACAGTCTGGTGTTTGTAACATCCATCACAATACCCATGACAAATCCATATTTGCAACTAGTTGCAGTATTTCTCCCTGAGTAATGATTTCAGAAAATGCAAACAAAAAACTCTTTCCCACACTGCCCTTCACATCTGAAAAATGCCAAACCCCCCCACTGTTGCAACAACACATCCCACCAAAATCACCCATTCTACTTGAATTTTCTTCTTACTTCCAACTGTTTTTTTTTTCTTTACACCTTTTGTTTTTAATGAACCCACAAATCTTAGAACATAAGAAAATGTTTTGACAGGAACAAGTCATTCAGTCCAGCTTAGTCTGTCAATTTCTATTCACTCAGTGTTTCTAAAACAATGTAAAGTCAAGACATATGGTTCCCTGGGGTCTTACCTTGCAGGATATTTCTGCATAACTTGTTAATTATATTTAGAAAAATTGCAGGTATTCAGTCACATTAAATAAAAAACTGGAAATGAAGTCAGCAGATCTGTTTCATTTTGCAGACCACCAGCCATATAATATGTTAAGCACTGCATCTGTAAATAAACATGAAGAACACTAAAAAATAAACTGCCAATAGTTAGTGACATTTTAGATTACAAACATGTATCTAACATTTTATTGTTATACGGCATCATTAATAAATTATTCTGTGCTGTTTAAAGTTTTACAGTTCCAAATTGTATACTTATGTATGCCTTGTAATTTTATTTTGAAAAGTGGATTGCAATCTAAATTTCATGAAATTGTGAAGCGACAATGCAACCTAGACAGCCTTGACAAGAGTGGAGCACAATCTGGTGCATTTGGTGAAGGCTATACAGCCAAAATCTATTGTCTCTTACCTTATTTTATATTATTAAATATGAGAATAACCTTTTTCATTTTGTAGATTTCAAGTTTTTTCATTTTGCAGATTCACACAGATGTAACCTCTCGCTACTCTGTGTACTGACACAATGGACTTTTAGTTAGAATTAAGATGTTGCAAGTATTTTGTTTCAATTTCGTTACAAACATATTGTCACACGAGTGCACATGGCAGGCAGCAAAAGGGCTTGAGTAAGGGCAGTTCCAAGTCATACTGGGATGTGGCAGAGTGCACTGACTCTTTTTCTTCCTTTCCTGCAGACCATTCACTGGAGATTCCACCTGGCCCTCTTGACGTCACTTCCGGGACCGAACCTATGGAAGGAGACCTTGCTGGCTCCGGCCCCTGTGATGTCACGTCCGGGCTCGAACCTATGGCTGAAGACCTTCATGAGCCCGACTCCTTTGATCTCACTTCCTGTCTTCCCCTTTAAAAGCCTCCACCTTTTCCCTATTCCCTCAGTTCTGTTTTGGACTCGGTTTTGTGCACAGCAGTGCTATCATTTAAACAACGATTTGCAGCCAGGAAACCAAATATACGGGTGGCTGCCCCAAACCTTGCTATAGCTCTTTGTGGCTTTTGTGACAATATATACATTTTTCAAGATCTCAGTTGGTCTTGTGTAATCTGGAGGTCCCCGGCTATTTAGGGTCTTTCCATTTCCTGTGTGTGCAAAGAAATAGATTTCATAGCCTCAGCAAAGTACATCTGTGGACTGTAAAACATAAATTTTCAGGCAATGTGTTTTCTAAATTATACATTATACAGATTTAACTGACATCATCTCTGTGGCTTAAGTTGTTTATCACATATCACACTACTAAGAAAAACTGAAAGTTAAATAGACCTTCAAGGCAATACAAAAGAAATGCTTAAGATACCTAAAAATCCATATAGGCACATGGAGGAGATCTAGCATGGTGCATGTTGACTGATGTACACTCTCTTCAATGGATGTGGTTTATATTTGAAACAGCTAAAAAATGATTTGAGAAGTTCTTAGTTTTGCTTTGGATTTAGTACACTCAATTTTTTTAATTTTATGGGTGAATGCCCAGCTGACTACTTTAATTTTACCTTTAATGTGTTTAATTCTGTTCTGGAAACCAGTTGCACATAATACCATGAAAATATACATTCACTGTGCATGTGTGTTATATAACATAACATTATCTAGACTGGCTTAAATACAATTTGTGGTTACCAGGGGTCTCATTTGTAAACATGTGACTGGACTTGAGCATGAAAATATGCATACTCCAAAAATAGGACAATGTGAATTCCAAAAAAAATCTGATTGATAAAACCTGACATACATACATTTCTACACAATTTACCTTTTATAAATCACACTCATCTTTTAAATGTGTGTACATTAACATGCATTAAACCCCATCATGCTGACACCCTGAAACTACCATATATGGACCATGCTAATTGACCTCATACATATACTGTACATAATAATGTATAATTCAAAGATGTACCTGTAAGGTGAGACAATGACGACAACAGAAAAGAATGAGGTAAAAAACAAAGCCTTTGTAGTAGAGTGAGAGACAGAAGTAGATCTCTAAAGTAGAGGCATGCAAAGAACCCTTACATTTGGTGGCCCACGCACAGAAGTCACCAATAAATATATTGAACAGCAACATGTTAGAGCTGCTATGAATGCAGTGAGCTCTACCAGCCATGCCATGCCTGAAATAAAAAAAAAAAAATAATATAGGTCCAATCTCAGGTGAAGAAGAGGAGGAAAAAGCACATACAGTGCCTCCGGAAAGTATTCACAGCGCATTACTTTTTCCACATTTTGTTATGTTACAGCCTTATTCCAAAATGGATTAAATTCATTTTTTTCCTCAGAATTCTACACACAACACCCCATAATGAATGACAATGTGAAAAAAGTTTACTTGAGGTTTTTGCAAATTTATTAAAAATAAAAAAATTGAGAAAGCACATGTACATAACTTTTCACAGCTTTTGCCATGAAGCTCGAAATTGAGCTCAGGTGCATCCTGTTTCCCCTGATCATCCTTGAGATGTTTCTGCAGCTTAATTGGAGTCCACCTGTGGAAAAGTCAGTTGATTGGACATGATTTGGAAAGGCACACACCTGTCTATATAAGGTCCCACAGTTGACAGTTCATGTCAGAGCACAAACCAAGCATGAAATTTCCCATTGGGATTAATAAAGTATCTATCTATCTATCTATCTATCTATCTGAAGTCAAAGGAATTGTCTGTAGACCTCCGAGACAGGGTTGTCTTGAGACACACATCTGGGGAAGGTTACAGAAAAATTTCTGCTGCTTTGAAGGTCCCAATGAGCACAGTGGCCTCCATCATCCGTAAGTGGAAGAAGTTCGAAACCACCAGGACCCTTTCTAGAGCTGGCCGGCCATCTAAACTGAGCGATTGAGGGAGAAGGGCCTTAGTCAGGGAGGTGACCAAGAACCCGATGGTCACTCTGTCAGAGCTCCAGAAGTCCTCTGTGGAGAGAGGAGAACCTTCCAGAAGGACAACCATCTCTGCAGCAATCCACCAATCAGGCCTGTATGATAGAGTGGCCAGACGGAAGCCACTCCTTAGTAAAAGGCACATGGCAGCCTGCCTGGAGTTTGCCAAAAGGCACCTGAAGGACTCTCAGACTATGAGAAAGAAAATTCTCTGGTCTGATGAGACAAAGATTGAACTCTTTGGTGTGAATGCCAGGCATCACGTTTGGAGGAAACCAGGCACCGCGGATCACCAGGCCAATACCATCCCTACAGTGAAGCATGGTGGTGGCAGCATCATGCTGTGGGGATGTTTTTCAGCGGCAGGAACTGGGAGACTAGTCAGGATAAAGGGAAAGATGACTGCAGCAATGTACAGAGACATCCTGGATGAAAACCTGCTCCAGAGCGCTCTTGACCTCAAAGTGGGGCGACGGTTCATCTTTCAACAGGACAACGACCCTAAGCACACAGCCAAGATATCAAAGGAGTGGCTTCAGGACAACTCTGTGAATGTCCTTGAGTGGCCCAGACTTGAATCCGATTGAACATCTCTGGAGAGATCTTAAAATGGCTGTGCACCGGCGCTTCCCATCCAACCTGATGGAGCTTGAGAGGTGCTGCAAAGAGGAATGGGCGAAACTGGCCAAGGATAGGTGTGCCAAGCTTGTGGCATCATATTCAAAAAGACTTGAGGCTGTAATTGCTGCCAAAGGTGCATCGACAAAGTATTGAGCAAAGGCTGTGAATACTTATGTACATGTGATTTCTCAATTTTTCTATTTTTAATAAATTTGGAAAAATCTCAAGTAAACTTTTTTCACATTGTCATTATGGGGTGTTGTGTGTAGAATTCTGAGGAAAAAAATGAATTTAATCCATTTTGGAATAAGGCTGTAACATAACAAAATGTGGAAAAAGTGATGCGCTGCGAATACTTTTCGGATGCACTGTATGTGCTCTGCAATTTTGATATGTGAAGGGCAACTGTAATTGGAGATGCCTTATTATGTGGTATGCCAGAGCAATCCTCACGTTTGTCAATCTCATCTTGGCATCACTTGTGCATTAATGGGATGTCACTGCTTGTGTCTAACAAAAGTAGCGTCATTCTTGCTAGGTGCCCTTATTGCACTATGAGCACTGTCAATTCTAGAAGTTATGTTAGTAAAACACAGCACTGTTACAAAATGTGTTTTTATGTTGACCTGTACACTCACACCACATAGAAATTGAATGTACCGTCAGTCGGTTTATGACTTCTAGCACAATTAGGCATGACGGAGATGAATTTTGTCCAGTTGGAGACATTCTTACCTTCTCACCTTTGTTCCCTCTTCTAGGTGTCTGTTGCTAGAAAGCCAACCATTGTTAAAACCTGGGTATGTAGTCCAAATCCGGGCAGTCTGTCTTTCTAATGTTGGACCCAGTTCAGCATGAGAGAAGGACTCTTGGGAGCCTAAATCTGCTCATAAGCCAGTCGTTATTCTGGGCAAAGAAATCCTGCCAGTCCCTTAAAGCTTGTTTCCTACATATATGACCATTTGCATATTTTTCAAATAGTGCCAAACAAGCCATGTGGTGTCAAACCATTAGGTCATGAATTTCCTGCTGTTAATTTTCGAGCCAAATTAAGGATTTATTTCAATTTCTATTCATTGACATTCTCAAAGTTGCCCGTTCTTTATTAATATTTAATATAACCCCATTGTAATTTTTTGTTTCAGTTTTGCATTTTAATGAGCTTTTTCTATAGGTATTATATTTGTGGCATGCCACCATCTATAAATTGAGATTTTTCTGCCAGCGACCCCCTTGAATATAACAACCATTCAGAACTCAGCACAAAATGAGGCAATGGTCTTAACGAGACTGTCAATGAAGTATGACAGCAAAGTTGTAAATTTATTCATTTTACAGAAATAAGCAGATGACTGGAACAGACATATTGCTGGAATTCAGGGTTGGTTAACTGTTAGATCAAAGAACAGGAACAAAAACACAACACAATAAACATGGTCAAAAAGTTTAAAACTCATGAGACAACCAAGGAATAAGCAATTTAATAAAGAAAAAGGTGATCTTGACTCTAGGAAGAAAGCGGACATCATAAAAATCTGATTAAGTATTCTATAAAATTATTAAGTAGGCTCAGGTGATTGCAGCATTATTACCTTTGGCAAGCCACAGTAGATGAGGCTGACTTAGAGATATGTGGAATGATGGGCACAAATGGGCATGAGCTGTGACAGTTCAGAGGGTGCTATGTTTACATTTAAACTGCTAACAGGTAAATGGGATTCATCATTTTATTTTTATCCAAAAACTATTTTGACATTTTCTTGTTTATATAGGAAATGTGATCAACTAAAATAAATGTATAAAGTATTGATATATAAACATTGATTATCCTTGATGTTATTTAAGAATATCCATGTAGCAGATCCTTCTTTTGTTGTTTTCTCAGATTTTGCACTGTATTCACACAGAATGGGATCCGCTTGATGCTGGATTTAGCATTAGTCAGCCTTATCAACTGTTTACAGTCGAACACTCCATTAATGCAGACAAGGAGAAGATGGCTGACAGCTGCATCTATGACTGTTCTCGGAACAAAGTTCACCGCATTACTGTCACCAGTATTCCTTTGAAGTCAAGGGCAATTTGCTGTAGCCTGGACTGTACAGAAGAGAAGTTAATCCTAGGCTGTCAGGACTCCTCTCTGGTTCTTTACGATTCACATCGTCAAGTTACCCTCCTTGCTCAAGCTGATCTCTTACCCACACTAATAGAATGGCACCCGAGTGGAGCCATGTTTGTGGTTGGCAGCAGTCAGGGGGAACTTCAGTGTTTTGATGTGGCCATCGCACCTTTGAAGATACAGGTTTTGGCTGAAGATCTCAATCCCAAAGTGACCATTCAGTTCAACAAACACTTCAATGTGTCCACCAGCCTCACTCAGATTCAATGGGCTGTAGGCCAAGGACCTTCCCAAAGTGGCACACTTAATATTCATGACCTTCTCTTTCTAAGATTTGACAAAGGACCATTAGGGATGCTTTGCTTTAAACTGGGTGAGTATGGAGTTGAACAATTAAACATAATAATTTTCTATTTTTATTTACAACAAATATGTTAAATAGCATCACAGGTGGGAAATGATCTGAGGTGTCATTCCACTCTTTCAATATCTTAACAATATTGATTCAGCTTAGATGGCCCACTGTCTCTTTAGTCAATTTAAAACTCATTTTAAAAGTATAGAAATGGATAATATAAAGCTGAATGACCTTGCCAATTTCTTCTACAAAATATATTCAGTATATTCAGCTACACGCTGTATTAAAATGCATTTGTATGTTTCATTTTTTGTTTATCTCATGTCAATCAAAACAAACCATTGGAACAATATAAGTTTTTCAAATGCTGTTTCTGAATTTGTCCCTGGAATGTCAAGAATACAAATGGTATTTAGAAAAAATTTGTGGCCTTACTGACTTGGCCTCACTACATTTCCTTCTTTTTCAAACCTACCTAAAGGATACGTTTGGTATATTTTCAAGTTAAAATTGTTTTTTCATAATCATGTTATATATTATTTTCACACATGAAACTGTGTTCCAAAGTTAAGCATTTTGTTTTAATTAAAAAAATAACTAGCCTGCTTTTACATTTTACAATAGAGTTAATTGGTTCCAATTTAAAAAAAAAAAAAAGAATATCAGAATATATAATGAATGTCTCCATTTTGAAGTAGCAAAGGTTTAAATTTAAGACAGCGCACCTTCTGTATTTCTGAGGCATGCATATGACAACAAAAGTAAACTGGAAATAATGTGTTGTGTATATGTATCACAGATACTTTGTACTTTTTTCTTGCAATAAGGATATAATTCTTGCTTACTTGCAGGGCTGTCTTAATAGCATCATAGGCCCCAGGCAAAGTGGGGTGCTGGAGCCCCTGTTTTGATAGAAAACAGTACCCTACATAGACATCAGAAACATCGTCCGGTGTCTATTGTGCCCATAAATTAAGATGGCCCTGCTTTCTTGTCTGCTCGCAGTGGATGTCATGGGTGGAAGTATGACAACAACCCTGTGTCACGTTATTTTCTGCTTATTATCCTACGCTTGTTTCTGCAGTTCTGTTATTTCAGCAGTCATATTCTGCCATGGCTTGTAACCACAGACACATTTTCACTCAAAACCATATGATTATTCTTTTCTAAATGGTGTCTGCTTTTCACCTGTTTAATACTTTGCTGTTTTTTTAGGTGGCCTAAGGTGCGAGTTTCACACCAAGTGGCAGGGAGGTGATGAAGACCAAACATAAGAGTTTTATTGTAGTTTGCATAAATAACAATAAATCGGGACTTGAACTTGGAACTTCAAAAAAGTCTTTCCATGGTGTGTTATGTGCATGCATGATAAAAAAATACTGTAAAATCGAAAAATGCAGAATTCGCAATAGAGCAGTTTAAAGCACCACAAACCAATTATCAATGTTTATAACACATGATGAGACTTTCTTGCTTAGAATATGGTAAAAAAAAAAGAACAAAAGATAATGTTGTTGAGTAAGTAAACTCATTGACATTCATTGATAGCAATTAATCCATAAATACATGGGAAAACATGTAAACTCCATGCAGATCCTGGTCCTGTGGTGCAGGAATGACAGCTCTGCTCTGACATTCTGCCTATGCTAAAACATCAGTGCCAACCTTAAACTTCAACACTAAATGTGCATCTATAATGTCTGCTCAGTTCTCACACTGTATTGCAGGCTACATGTGTGCTCAATCTTTCTCTCACCAGACCACCAAAACACACGTCTGTATGTTGATACCATGCGGCAGGCAATATCTTTGTGAAATAATGAAATAAGCATTCATATAGTGAAACAGTGTCAGCGAAAGCACATAAAGTGTGACTTTTTTCAATCATTTTTGTCTAGTTGTTTACAGAACAGAGACAGCAATTCACATCTGGGCATCAATATTCAGTGTCAATAATGGGGCTTTGTGATGACTTTCCAAGGTGAATCCATTCCTCTGGCCCTGAAAAGTTTCCATGGAGGAAGACAAACAGTGAAATGAAGAGCACAGCTGGCCTCCTTTTAAAAGGGCAGAGTCTCACAAAGATGTTTCGCTTTTAGCTTTTCTTAAAATAACATGGTTGTGTTGTTTTGCAATGTGAGTGTAATCTGAGGATGTGGATCAATATTTGACAACATATTTGGCTTGGGAAATGTTTGTATTTATTAAGTTTTAATGCTTTTTTATTTTAGGACCCCAATATACATTACCTCCAATGTAAAACTCAAGGACAGGCTAGTTATTTTTTAAAATATGCTTTACTTTAGAATGCAATTCAGTGTGCCAAATTACTATATCCCATGATGTGAAGAAATAACTTGGACTTAAAAAAATACCAAACTTTTGCTTTCATCCTTTAAAGGCTTGTGGGATGGTGCCTTTCCCAGAAACACTTAGCAAGGAGGTGCAGCGGCTGGAGTTGCTGCATCATCAGTCTAGCTTCAAAGTTCAAATCCATCATCCAGTCATTCTCTGTGCAGAGTTTGCACCTTTCAGCACTGTTTAAATGGGTTGTCCCCTAATGTAACGGGGAACAGATTGAGCAAGTTTCAAAAAAATATTTTCTTACACATGTGGAAATTAGTGATATTCATTTTGGACCAACCCTTAACTGATCAGGTAATGCATACATGTGTGGAATATTGGCCTCTGTGAATGAATTAAATAACATTAGTTTTAAAAATAAATTACAATTTTCATGATAAACTAAAGATTTTGTTAGAACGAGAAAAGCTCAAGTAAATAAAAATAAGACCAAGACATAAATAATTCTTGTATTAGACCAAAATGCACATAGAAATTGCAAAGTCCAGTAACAGGCAGAGATCAGAATGCCAGTAAGGAAGAAAGAAATCTTGTGTCGAAGTCAAACATCAAAGCAGAGGACTCAGTGACTTATAAGAAGTCATGTAAAAATCGCTAAGTACAAAATTTATTTTCTTTTGTTTTTATTCCAAAACTAAGAAAATGAAACCACTTTGTCACTGTCTTAAATATGTTTTCCACGCTGATGTCATGTGTTTCACAAATGACCCATGTGACTGACAACAATAGCCATGATGATGAAATGTCCCCACAAAATGGCACTGCAATGCGAGCAAGCACAACAGTAATATTTTAAACATATGAAATACTAACAGAAAGTGAAACAAATGTATCAAGCAAAACTATGTGGTCCATAACACAAAATAATGACACTATATTATTAGTTAATTTGCAAGTGATATACCAGCATAGTGTTCTGACTGGAAAAAAATATACTATAAGGTCATGGAAGTTATTCCATACTCTGACTATTCTTGTCAGCAGCACACGGTAAAATAAAGAAACACCTGACTGCTCACTTCTCAGAAGTAAACATGATATAAATGTCTGTTAAATGATTGACATGGTAGATGGATGACGTTATTTTGAGTGGGCACATTATATATTCTTTTGAATTTTTTACATTTTTCCATTGCTTATTAACAGTTGAAAATTTCAAAAAACATAAAGCAGTACCATTTTTATTCAAAACGTTTTTCCAAAGTGTTCAGTCATAGTGCCATAGACAGCAAAACACTGATAAATGAGAAATGACAGCAGATCAGAAACAGTTGTTAAACCCTGAACAATGCCTCATTCAAATATTTTGAACTGTATTTGAGGTAATATTTGAAAGAGGAGACTTCTGGAAATGAAGTCAGAAGTTGCCATGAATCAGTCTTGTTTAAAACCACCAGGGGTCAGTTGCTTTGAGAATGTAATAAGAATGTTAAATTGGAGCGCAGTCATCAAGTTTCATCTACTCACATGGTGTGTTACCGCCATGGATGTACAGACACACACAAGCAAATGATGTAGCGGACATGCGCAAACTTTAACAGACATCACATTGAAATTTTTAAAAATAATAATGTTCTGGAATGCTTAAAATGTGTACACCAATCAATAAGATGTTGTTTAAATTTCTTCCACATTGCAAGACTTTTTCCTGTCTACAAATATCAAAGGTAAACAATTATATAATACATTATGCTTAAAATTTTATTTTTTTTACTTTCATAACACAAGACTGACACAACATCAGTATATCTCACACTACTCTGTAAGCCCACCTCTGTGTGCTGGCTTGAAATGATACTCTGTAATATCATATATCTGCTGCATTCACTAAATGTCAATTGAGGGGTTGGGAGGCTGCCTCCTGCACTGTATATAGGGCACACTTCGAGTCTGTTGCTTTTGTCCTGAGCTGCCATTGCCATGGGTCCTGAAGAGACAGATCTACATGTAAAATGTATTGCTGTTGAGCTCTCTCTCTGTGTAGTTTAAAAAGCTTACAGTGATAAAAAAAATTAAATGGTTCCTGGGCTAATGTATTTTACTTTTGACAGTGTAATACAAAAGTAGGGCACGGCTGTTTACTCAATTGTCTGTCACTATTGTGTCTGTATTGTGGCTTCAATGAGAATGCTTTTGAATAGGAACAAGATGACTTAATTTAGGCAAAGCAGACATGAAAACTCAGCTAGATTTTTGTCTTTCATTTTCCATTGAAGCCAGTTATTTTCACAAGCTGCTTATAAAACTAAGAGCGACAAAGGAGCATTCCATTACTGTTGATCCTTACCACACTTTTCATCCATTTAGTGAAACAGTTTAAGCAAGCAACAGTTTCACAACACTCTGTACACGTGACAATAATGACACTATAAACCTATAATCTGAACCTTGCAAGGATCCAGGGACTGTTCCAACAGCACAAGGCACTAATCAGTTAATCAAACTGCCAATGGCTTCCATTAATGTATTATCTACCTCTCCTGACACCCAAAGGGGGACATATAGCAAGTACTGCTTATCCAAAACAAGAAGTGGTTTTGATAAAATATATGCCAATATATTTAAGCAGCATTCAGTGTTTTGTTTGAGCTACTAGCTAAAACTATAACAGTTAACGCCACAGGTATAATCAGTAAACACATTTATATGGAGGTGTATATCATATTGCTGGGAAGACATACTTCTCTCTTATTAGTCCTACAAATTGCAGAAGTAGACTAATCTACTGCACAAGTTGCTGCTGCATCCACAGGAGGCCAATACTACAAGTGTTAGGAATGATTAGTAGTTCTAGTGACAGGCATTACAATTCAGTCTACTGTTGTGAAAGCAGGATGTGCTGATGGTGGGCATATCAAGGGATACCATATAATCTTGAAGAAACTGCAAATGGACATACATCACATAATAATGATTATGTCCATGCATATGTATGGACTGGGAAGGTGCAGTTGTAGGGACCTACATTTCACTGCAGACTTTATTGTGGGAGCATTCATTGAAAACAAAATGAAAAATCCAAATTTAAAACCACACCCTAATTCACCAGTGCTATCTTGGGACACTATTCCACATATAATTATTACAATACGTTTTAGATGACACCATTTCATCTACTACACTGGGAAACATTATTCTGTATATTATCACATTATATACCTAATGTTGTGCATGGTCTGCGTGGGTTTCCTCCGGGCGCTCCGGTTTCCTCCCACAGTCCAAAGACATGCAGGTTAGGTGGATTGGAGATTCTAAATTGGCCCTAGTGTGTGCTTGGTGTGTGGGTGTGGGTGTGTTTGTGTCTGTCCTGTGGTGGGTTGGCACCCTGCCTGGGATTGGTTCCTGCCTTGTGCCCTGTGTTGGCTGGGATTGGCTCCAGCAGACCCCCGTGACCCTGTATTCAGATTCAGCGGGTTGAAAAATGGATGGATGGATGGATGTTGTGCATGGAGGTATCCTACATAATACCTTATTAGGTTTTTTATTATTTTGGGAATTAGGGGAAAGTCTTGAACTCAAAAGCTCGATTCTGTTTGAACATGTTCGCCAGCTGTGTTCAGCATGTTCAGGGGATTTTCCAGAAGTGGTTTATTTAACAACATTTATTAAAAAATACATGTGTTTGAAGCATTGTGAGCATACAACTGAATATCGGACATCTGGATTATGCAATATGTTTTGCCGTTGTTTGCTGTTTATTCAGTGTTGGTCCCCTTTGGAGCCTGTTGTGTTAGAAATTTTGTTTTCTCTGTTTGCCATAACAACATTGAATTAAGAAATTTTCTTGCCTATGACTACAAACAACACAGGGTAAATAACAGATTAATAAATTATCATTTTTGAGAGGAGTATTCCTTTAAGATCATTGTGGTATTACCAATATGTACCACAAGGGCACTTTCTGATTTGGTAGGTCAATAAAGTATTCTTTATAGTTGCAGTCAGTCTGGATTAAGGTACTGCTAATAAAAAGAGAAAATGCAGACATAAAAAATGACCTAAACACAGCAGAATCTATTATGTTTAGTCCCTGTCGATATAGAAATGAAATACTTTCAGGTTGTGTGAAAATCAATAGGTGACTCTATTGAATAAACCTGTGATAAACAGGATTGTGGCAAAGTCTTACCAGCATCTGGCAAATGAGAAACTTTTACAGTTCCTCTAAAAGTTATAACTACGCATGGTGACCAGGAATAGGAATCAAGCCCAGTTCTGTGGCACAATCAAAGAGCAAGGCAAAGTAGTGTCAAAAAATATTTTGATACCCAGAAAAATTGCATGGGGGGGCTCGACATACAGGTATGGAAATAATTAGTTTTACATGACCATTACACTTACAATCTTAACTAAATCGGTGAAGAAGAAAAACACCAAGAATGACTCTGATTAGAGATATTAATAGAGATGGAGATGGTGACGTAATGGAATAAACTATGGAAGAAAGTGGATGGCTCAAACAGGTTGTTTCTTCTTTAGTACAGGGAGTCATCCATGAGAGCTGGGTCAAACCTGCTTTGCTGCAGCCAAGAACAGGGGAGATGGAGGGGACTAGTAAGAGCTCAGCCTGTACTGACTGGATGTGGCAGAGAGTGAGAGCCCATGAGTCCGAGTTTGGTGTTGGGGATAAAGTTTAGTCTGCTGACACAGAGCAGATGAGATAAGATGTCGCTAGAGAGGAACTACAGACTCAATGCAATTAGACATGAGGATAGAGTGAGTGGAGCGAGCACAGAGTCCCTGGTTCTTTGTTTGTCTGGTAAGCAACGATTGCTGTGACAGGGCTCCATTCATGGCATGTATGCCTGAGATATTGTGGGATGGATTGTTGCTCAGTGGGTAGACTGGATACAGCTGATTTGTAGCTACTTATCTCTTTATAAATATTTACTATATCCCTTAAAACACTATTTCTTGAAGAATGATGATGTCTACAGTGACACTTGTTTTTGTGATGAATAAACTTGCACTATTTGCACTTTTGACACCTCTAATCCTGTTCTTGTGTCACTCACTCATCGCTTGTCCATTTCAGTTCAATGAACTACCAGTTGGTGCACTCAGCATCTGTGTGTTAACATGGTGACCTCGGTCAGACTCACTAACTCTTTTATCAGTCGTATTGTACAAATGACTGAGTGACTTTGGTAGACGTCAGATCATTGCTTTCTGTAAGCCTAGGTGGCACTTTTTTTGACATATAGATATAATTGTTGCAGGAAGACGTTCATTGGTAAGAACATGGTAAGCCATGGGAACTGAAGAGATTTGGTGTCCACAGAGCATCACTGTGTCACACCTTGAACCAAGATTAGATAACTTGCATAGGTGGAAATCCATATTTTCATCATGCATGATGATATTTCCCCTTGGGAATTGCATTTGAGGTGGTGGTGTGTTAATTTCACCAGTGAATCTCAAAACTTCCTTGGAACTAATGACAACCAGACTCAAAGTCTGAGTAGTGCAATCTGCACAACAGTTTGGAACTGTGCATCACCAAAACATTGTGTGTGATGATGAGGAGGGCACATACCTGTTATAGATGGTCGCCAATGTTTCTTGTTAGGGTGTACATCAGGAAAATCTTGACCACCCATCTTAAGACTTTTAATGAAAGGCTTAGCTGGCGTCATTATGCAGCAGGACAATACTCATCAATTCATATAGATTTCATATCCTAAAAATGCCCCTGAGATATCAGCACCCTGCCCTTAGCAGATTTGCCCTTGCACTGTTTGTGAGAATGTGTTAGACAATCTGAGACAACTCTAGTCTGCTCCTTTTTTTCCACTGGCAGTCACTACTTTGAACTAGCAGTTGCAAAAAATAGGGTTAGAAATGTCGCAGTCGGTACTTTGATGTCACATAGCAGTTTGTATCACCAATTACAGCATATGGCTTTACCCAATAATAACAACTGCCACATTCTGCTCCAACATATCATTGTAATCATTTCTTATTTTCATGTCACCTCTTCCATACTAAATTGTCCTTTCAATTTAGACTACTCTTTGTGCCAAAAGCTACCCTAGTCACCTGATATTCATGAATATGAATTTTAACAAATCTCTGGCTTGAGATCCACCCCACATTGGTAAAGTTATTTTAGAGTCAAAGACAACAAGGATGTAACACCTGGTCCGGGGCCAGTCCAGTTAAATGAGACAAACTGGAAAGACAGAGCAGCTCTAAATAAAGCTTGTGTATGATGTCTTTGCACTGTGTTGGCAAAAAATTCAGAGCACCCAGCAAAACAATATTAAAAAACAGAAGGCTATAATTTTGAAATGAAACAATATATATGTATTAAAGCGCAAGTTAACTGTTTTTCCTGCTTTTGGATATCCAAGATGGAGTTTTATAGGAACGTGTTAGCATACAGAGTGGAGAACACACAGGTGTATCAGAGCCTATAATGTATTTGGGAAATTCCTTTAAAATTCTAGATTCGTTAATTAGAACGGGTTTTCAGACAAAAGTGGAAGAAAGGAATAGAATATGCATAGAAAGGGGAGAGAGGTCTCTTGTTAATATTGTAATTTATAGGCTTTGTTCTTAGTGTTTAAAATTCTAAAAAAAAAAAAAGAAATAATAAACAATCTGATTACAGAAAATGCTCTGTGCCTTTTTGGCCTCTATCACTGGCTGAAGACCAGTCGCCTTTATTGAAGTGCCACACTGAATCCTTGAACAGCAGTATTCATTTATCTCAGGCTTCTATTCTGTCTATGCTACCACTGCCGGTTTTAATTGCAGTGCAAAAATCTGAGATAGAAAAAGGCTTTGGAAAGATACTCTGACATTTTCTGAAGAAAAAAACTCACACTCAGCAATAAACGGAAAATGAGTTTGGCCTTAGCATGTGAACATTGTCATTTGTGTATTGAGGGCTGCAGCCACTGCAGTTTATTCAGCATTTATGGACGCCAGACTCTGATAAGCCCATCTTCTTAATATGTAAGCAAAGGACTAAGTTGAAAAGTAAACATATTTATGCTATACAGTCATTACATAAAATATTTTCCCAGTGTTGTTTTTTTTTCTTTTAGTCACAGATGGGAATGCAATTTTGAAATGCTGTTTAAGAATAGATTGGCAAGAATCCAGGGCTGCTTTTTTGCCACATGCAGCTATCTCATCTGGACATATATTTTACCTGGCATATGTGTGGTTTGATTTTACAATTGGTCATCTCATTAACCTAGCTGCAGCAGTGAAGGACAGTTTCAATAAATGACTCTGTTCAAATGCATCACCAACACGTTCACACCGGTGCAACATACATGCCTTTAATTCTGTCAGAAAGGCGAGACAAGTACACATTTCAACTGAATGTACAACACAAGCTGGCTTAGCGGGTTTCTTTATTTTAGGTGGATGCAGCCTGGTTTGTCATGCATGTGTAGCTGCATACAATTTACTAGAGAGGCCTCCAAAGTATGGCTTTCTGTAACTGCTTGCCTTTTATATTTTTTATTTGTTACATTCAACATTTTGCATTCATACATTGAGGAATGGCAGTTTTCCTAGTTGTAAAAAGTTGTAGCTCTGTTTTTTTTTTTTTCTTTTCTTTTCAGTCGTCTCCCTCTTGTGATTTACCTCACAGCAGTCACTTAGGAATAGCTCTGCTTTTTGCTGTGCGTCAAGAGATCAGCTGATTTATTGCTAACATTAGGGTACTCACTGGGGACTTAAGGGCCTGACTGTTAATTGCTAGCTTGTACTTTTAATTGAAACACTACATTTTTTAATCAATTAGACAATAAGTTGTCTATCCCCTTATTTAGCAGGCTCTTTGGATCTGAACCTTGCAGAAGAGGTTTGTTTGTCCAGATGGAATCATCCTGTCATTTACATTTAACCTCTCTTGACATCTTCAAATAGTGCTTGGAACTGTTTGCCATACAAAGGCTAATATATAAATAAATCCATGCTTCATTTGTACTATGCTTGGTTTCCTGCTGTGTCCACATATTGTTGTTTGCCCAATGGGCAATTGAATTGTTGTTCATGAGCTAACAAGGTTAAGTACTGTATTGATTGGTTGCTTCTTGTTACTCAGGGTGATTGAATCCCTTGGATTAGTCAACTGCTAAATAATTAACTTTTTTTTCACGACTGATCTAGTTGTTAGTGGGTTCCAGTAATGAAAAATACATGTTGATTAGCTGCTTGTTGTTCAAGGCTTTAAAGAAGCTGTGTTATGTTATTGTTCTCCTGCATTCGGGTCATGGAAAAACTGATGGGCTGAACACAGGCTCTTATGTCCAGAACACTGCACAGGCTGGTGTCTCATACCACTCTGGCAGTTTCTCACAATACAATGGCAAACGGTTAATTTTTCATCACTAACATAAGAAGAAAGCTATTTGAAATTTTTAATGCCATCTGAAAGTTCAGGTTGATTTTACAATGTTAGTGATCGTTGTAAGAAGGTTGTTCTTTCTACGACTAGAAAATGAATATGCATTTTAATATGCTGCTCATTGGTTCTAACTCTCCCAAACCATAACTGGATTAAATGGGTTCAATAATAGATGAATGGATGGATATTTTATATTCCTGTTCTTCAGAACGCTAATCCATCATATAAATGTAATAATTAGCTGGGTGGTAAAGTGGTTAATTTATATTCCGTTTTTTAGAACACTAATCCATTATATAACTGTAATCATTAGCTGGGTGGTGAATGTGGCTCTCTGTAACAGATTATGTTTTATTATTGAAAAATTGCGTCCAGTGAGTTTGGAAGGGATGACATCAGTACTACGCTATTTCTGCAAACAAAAAAAAAATTCTTCTCTAGTATGGTCCTAGTGAACAATAAAAACGCTGACCATGCATTGAAGAGAAAGAGAAGCACTTCCTTACAGCCAATTAGATATGAGGAGTCCAATATTATGTTTAGCTCTTCTGCTCAGTGCCATTGTGTGCTAATGAACAATGGGAAGCAACCCAAAGCTCGTTAAATCATGAGTAGCAGCAGGACCTAAAATGTCCATCTGACCCATTGAGGATCTTATTTCATTGTAATGTGTTAAGGTTATTGTGAATTGTAAGAAATCCCCACATGCAACTTAAGCACAATTAGATGAGAGTCACTGTTAATTGCACAAATTATCAATTTGTTTTAACTTTATTTCAAAAGGATATGAATGATTCATGCAGTTACACACACAAGGAAGACATATTTAAAATGAGGCGCTGTAAAATGAAACCATTATAATAATGATCCTGACTTTTACAGTAAAATTCCAATCAACAGGTATGTCTGTTCTCAAAATTTGTTATCACTGTTCACTTTCTTCATTGAAGATGTTTTTACCTGCCCGGATACATTGCACAAATGGTATATGTATAAATAAAAGTATCCATATCTTATACATGTCACATGAAGGATGGGAGGTAATTTAATAATTTAATCTCAGTGATTTTTTTTTCTGACAGGTGCCATGACAACAGGCCAGCTGGGGCACACTGAGCTTGTGCACCAGTGTATTCGTTATGGCCAAATTGATGAAGCTGTTAACATCTTAAGTGCCATCAATTGGAATACAATGGGGCCGGACTGCTACATCTGCCTCAGTGCCATTTTTGACCATCTTCTCCGGCAGAATCTGACAGCAGAAAGAGAAGGTGTGTACATTCTGTTGAATCTCTTTTAAAGGTCTTTCTGCTAATGAAAAGTTTCTCTTTTCTTGCTTTCTTGATCTTGTGTAAACATTCCTTCCTAACATACCACTTCAGCGTCTCGTGGGAATTGTTTTTTGAAGCTGACATTCATTTCATTAGTTTTGCCTGGTGCCTGTTCAGCAAGGATATCTCTTGGGATTCCGGCAGGTTTAAAAGCTACACTGTCACGCCAATTTATTGGAAATATCTTAGTGAATTCTGGTTGTTACCAGCTTATTTTTTCCATCTTCTTTAATAACCATCAAAGTCTTGTAGTGTTTACTTGTTTTTCTATATGCAATCTGCTCTGATCTTGAGAAACATCAAAAGATACATTTAATTTTGCTAAATGGAATTTCTGACAAGGAGAAAATTAATGTTGTTTTCTCTGCCTTCTAGCTTACCTTTTACCAAGATAAGCAATTTTTTTGTTTACTTTTTATTGGTATATTTTATGGTATTATTTGTAACTGCATCTTTTTCTGATATTTCGATTTCTGGTGTATTACATTTTAAGGAAATACCTGACATTTATTCCTATCTATAAAACTCCAAAATTGGAGGATAAAACAGCTCAGTGTTTTGAACCTTTGCCAGTCCCTAATTATGAGTTTGTTTGCTCTTTATCTTATTGGAGGCACAGTTTCATGCAGCTTTTCAATTAATACTCAGCTCAATCAGAGGACATAATGTGGTACATTAGGAGGAGTAAATAAAATGAACTAAAGTAAGAGTCACAGCCTCAGGTATACAAATTAATTTTTCCTGTTAAAGGATTACTTAATTTAATTAATGGTTTAACTTGTCACTTTGTCAACAATCTTAGAATTTTGAATAATGCAGGTATTCATTTTTCCATGAAGTTCACATTGTTTTAGTGCACAGGTGCTTATTCAGTCCTTATTATACTTTGTGTACATTTTAGCTGACATCATTAATAATTGGAGAGTTCCGTTCTTTTTTTGTGCAATTAAAGAAACATGACCTAAAAATTGCATGGCGGATGAGAGTAGTGTGACTTACCTGGATCAGTCTGTATTCATTTTAAAATATCTGTTTGAATACAGTGTATTGAAAGAGGTAGAAAAAAAAACATTGTGTAATTGAGGGGGGCATCTGATTTCAGTTTTAAATACAGTTTGTTGGCTTATTCATGTGTTCACCTAAATTTACAGTGTAAAGCAACAGCCAGCTGTAAATATAGAAGAGGAAAACAAAAAGTCTGTAAAAAGTGAAAAAAAAAACCTCAGAGCGAAGTTTATTTGTGAAAAGGAAGCCAAATTCCATTTGGTTTAGGACAACTGGCCATTTTACCACACAGTGTGGTGCAGGCTAACATCTATGGTTTTGAAGGATGACAATGAAGATCTAAAGATCAGTCGGTCACTCACGACAGTGTTCTTCAACCTTTTTGCACCTGCGGACCGGTGAAAATAGGATTAATATTTCGCGGACCAGCTGAAAGCTAAGACACAAATAAAAACCAATATAGATAGTATTTTATTATTATATAGGTATATGTTATACAGTTATACAATTACAATTTTTTAGTGCGACATCTGCTGCTGCTTCTTTGTTAGAAAATTTAATATATATACGTGGCTGCAGAGTTGTTTCTGAGGGTCGAAGCACTGCATTAACATCCATTCGATTTCTCGGTTTGGTTTTTGTTATTGACATGGCTGAAAAAGTCTTTTCGCACAAATAGTAAGTCGAAAAAATGACCAGTAATTTGATAGCTTTATAACTCAAAGATGGATATTCTTTTTCTAGTGATTTCCAAAATTGAGACAATGATTGCATTTTATGTCTGGACACCAGAGTGACATCAGAAGACAACTCGATCAGCTTTTCTTTTTCATGAGGATCAAGTGCACATGACTTCATATCTTCCAAGAATGGATTATTAATCCAGAGGTTACATTTATACCTATACTCCTATTATTTTCAGGGAAATAATTATTAAAATTTTCAGCTAATGCTCTTAAATGTTGACTTATTATGTTGAATATGACTTTCTGGTTGACATCAGCAGCAATCAAAAATTCTTCCAAAATTGGAAACATTTCTATATCTTCCTCTTGTAAGTGACTATTCTTTTTGAACGCATCCATTTTATTTCTTAAAGTAAAAATATTTGTATATGACCCCTGCAGAGAAATATTAACTTCATTGAGCAGAATTTATATGTCTGCCATGTAAGCAAGCTTTGCCAGCCATTCTTCATTCAACAAAGGCTCCAGTTCAGATTTTCGCTCTCGCAAAAATTGCTTTACTTCTTCCCTCAGTTCGAAAAGGCGTAAAAGAACCCTTCCTCTCGATAACCACCTCACTTCTGCATGGAGAAGGAGATGTTGGTGGTGTGAGTCCATCCTCTCACATAGTGTCGTGAAGAGCCTTGAGTTCATAGCTCGACTACAAATTTCATTAATAATCTTCACCGCGTCATTCTTCACAGTGTTTAGTTCAGTAGAAAGCTTCTTTGCAGCTAGGTGCTCTCGGTGGATCATACAGTAAGTGGACAAAACTTCAGGGTGCGCGACTTCTTTTATTTTCGCAACTACTCCTAAGCGACGTCCAGTCATGCTCGCAGCACCGTCAGTACACACTCCGACGCATTTGCTCCAGTCTAAGCCCTGCGCTTGAAAATACTCATCAAGAGCATTAAATATTTCTGAACCAGTGGTTCGTCCAGGTAAGTCAAGACAACAAAGAAGTTCTTCCCTTATGTCTTCATCTTCACCATACCTCATGAAGCAAAGTAGGATAGCATGATTACTCACGTCAGTTGATTCATTAAGTTGAATCGCAAAACATCTCGATTTCTTTATCCCCTCTACAACTTGATTTTCAATATCAGTGGCCATCTCAACAATTCTTCTCATAATGATGGTGTCTGAAAGTGGTATGGCCTCTAGTTTTACAGCAGCTTGAGGACCTAAAATTTCTCATACGACATCTAAGATGCAAGGCTTTACTAACTCCTCACCAATAGTAAACGTTTTTTTCGATTTAGCTATTTGAAGCGCAACTAAATAAGACGCTTGAAGCAGCGTCGTCATCATTTTCATTTGACTTTTCTGCATTTTTATCTGGTCACGTAATCTTTCAAAAAAGTCCAATGGCTTATCAGTAAAATCTCTATCTTTCAAATGCAAATGACAAGCAAGTTTGGAAGGTTTCATAGCTTCATTTGACAGAATTTCGGAACATACTACACACAAAGGCCGTGGCGATAGTTCATTGACAGGGGCTACAATGAAACCAAGCTTTAAATACTCTTTATCGTAATGCCTAACATAGTTTCCTTTTCTCTTTTTGGTTTGTATTTCACATTCCGAAGTATCAACGTATTTATTTTTCTGTGTTTCTCCTAAACTTGAAGCACTAGTACTTGGCATTCTTTCAGCACCCTCACTAATTTTCTGCTGAATATTGTCCTTGCTTCTACTAAAGAACGTTAAAAGATTTTGCTGTTTGACTTTTTTTGTCTCCATTTTGTAGGCCCTACAAATTAAAAATGAAATAAAAATAAAAATTTTACAAAAGAAATAACATGTTTTCCGAAATACTACAACAAAATATTAGAAAACAATATGTATGAGCAATAAAATAAGAATTGTGTGACGTGTTATCACTAGAAGAGCGGATGCTATACTGACATTCAGCAGCCATGCACTTCATCCACCGAACAAGCATCTGATGCGGCGCAGTCGACGGCATTTATTGGAGACCAACGCCTTAGAGAAGTCTCAAATGCACAGCGAAATCTGGAAACACGATCTAAAGTAGTGCCTCTAAAAATTATTCATCTCCTTGGATGTTTTCACATTTTATTGTTTTACAACATTGAATCACAGTGGATTTAATTTGACTTTATTGACATTGATCAATAGCAAAAGACTTTAATGCCAAAGTGGAAATGGGTGTCTGCAAAGTGGTCTAAATTAATTAAAAATATAAAACATAAAATAACTGATTGCATAAGTATGCAGCCCCTTCACATGAGTAATTATTAGATGACTCTACTCCGATTCTGTATGCACAGGTCACTTTCTGCTTTGCACATCTAGACACCACTGATTTTCCCCATTTTTCTGTGAAAAATTGCTCAAGCTCAGTTACGTGGCATGGAGATTGTGAATGAACAGTCTTTTTAAAATCCAGTCACAAATTCTAAATTGTATTAAGATCTGGACTTTGACTTGGCCACTTCAGGACATTGTTGTTTTGAAACCATTCCAGTGTATCTTTAGCTTTATGCTTGGAGCTGTTGTCTTGCTTAAAACAAATGTCCTCCCAAGGCAAAGGTTTCATACAAACTACATCAGGTTTACTTTCAGGATTTCCTTGTATTTTACTGTATTCATTGTACCTTCCACCCCCACAAGCCTTCCTGGTCCTTCTGCACAGAAGCATCTCTACAGCTTATCTTTGACATTTACTTTAGTTTCTGCAGGTCTTTCAAATATTTCAGTGTTGTAACTGTGGGCATTTGACATCTTTGTACACTGAAAAGGTAGATGTGCTTGCTAGGAACTGGACTCACAGCTCCAGAGTCCTGAATTCAAAGTCATTAAGTTTGCCCTGAGATAAAATGTCCCCTCAATTTTCAGTGTGTCCTGTAGTTAAATGCTCTTTTGCCTTCATCCCGTTGTTGTTCTGATAAGCTCTTATCCTCTATCCACCTGTGAAATACGGTAAGTAGTGTCAAATAAATGAGTAAATGAAAGTCTTTTGGTATGTTTTTTTTGAGTGCTCCATGATTATATTTATATAAATATTTGTCACTTTTTCCTACAGCTCAGATAGAAGCAGTTCTTGGAACATTTTATACTCCAGCTAGACCCCTCACTGAAACTACGGTGTTGGAGTACAGAGACGCCATTTGTAAATATGCCCGCCGCTTTTTTCACCACCTTCTCAGGTAAGAGCAACAATTAATGATATGAATAAACCAGAGAATTTTTGAAAAATATTAAACAATACTATAAACTTTACCTAATGATAAACTTTAAAAATAAAGTTTATTTTTTACTTTTACAGTGTTTCAATATACAGTGGAACCTTGGTTCACGACCATAATTCGTTCCAAAACTCTGGTCGTAAACCGATTTGGTCGTGAACTGAAGCAATTTCCCCCATAGGATTGTATGTAAATACAATTAATCCGTTCCAGACCATACGAACTGTATGTAAATATATATTTTTTTTTAAGTTTTTAAACATAAATCTAGTTAAGTAAACCATAGAATGCACAGCGTAATAGTAAACTAAATGTAAAAACATTGAATAACACTGAGAAAACCTTGAACAACAGAGAAAACTAACACTGCAATAGTTCACGCTATAGCGCTACCAACCGCTGGCTAAAAACACTTTTTTTTAATGAGTTTTAAGCACAGGGAAAAAAATGAACATTTGAAAAAATCCGTAATTTAATAAACCACCAAGAAAAGTAACATTGCAACAATGCATGCTACGAACCGATCGCTGTAAACAGAAGTGAAAACAAAATCAAGCCCAGTGCATTCTTTAACTGCCTTCCTACCTATGCTATGCGTCCAGCCCCCTCTCTCTCGCGCTGCCTGTGTGTGTGCACGCGTCTGTCTCTCTTTGTTGCGCTGCCTGTGTGTGTGCGTGTCTCTCTCTCTCGCGCTGCCTGTGTGTGTGCACGCGTCTGTCTCTCTTTGTTGCGCTGCCTGTGTGTGTGCGTGTCTCTCTCTCTCGCGCTGCCTGTGTGTGCGCGCGTCTCTCTCTCGCGCTGCCTGTGTGTGCTCTCTCTCTCTCTCTCTCGATGCCTGTGTGTGTCTGTGTGTGTGTGTGTGTGTGTGTGTGTGTGTTGCACTCTCTCTCTCTTGCTCGCTGCACAGGAAATGCACAGGGAGAGACTGAACATGTACAAACCGAAAGGGAAACTGGCTTGTTCATATACCGAGTGTGTGGTCGTGAACCAAGGCAAAAGTTTGGCAAACTTTTTGGTCGTAAACCAATTTGTACATGTACCGAGATGTTCGTGAACCGAGGTTCCACTGTATGTATCAATTTTATCATAGTGTTCTAAAGGTGTTTTACTAATTTCTTCAAATAAAACTTTTTCATAACTATTAATAAATATAAAAAATCAGGAGTAGTCTCCACTAGACTCGTCTACTCAGATATGGGGATGGATATTTGAGAAGTGAACCAAAAGACAATTATTATATTTTTATATTATGTACATTAAAGAACCATCAACAAATCAAATCAAATTAATAATATATTAAACAATTATTATAAAAGTAAAGTTGAATAAATTGGACTCTGCAGCTGCATGAATAAAAGGTAAAGAAAGTACTGCTTCCGGTTAGCGGAAATAGCCCAAAAGTTGATAGAGATCTACATTTTGTACCTAACACTTGAATGCAAAATTTGGTTGACCTAAGTGAAAGCATACTCAAATTATTGTATTTACATACACACACACACAGACAGACACGCAGACATAATTCCAAAAACGGTATTTTCAGACTCAGGGAGGTCTAAAACATTGAGATTCATCAAAATCTTGAAATGGAATTTTTGGAGGATTCTAATACTTTCCCTATACTTCGTACACAAGAAAGTCAGGGAGGTCTAAAATGTACAGATTCATCAAAATCTCAACATCGAATCTTTGGACGATTACGAGAAAGTAAAAACAAGATCACATGACAGTTTCTGGGGTTTTTAATTGTTGAAGCCACCTTTAGTGAGTGGCTAGTTGTACCCATGCTGTACCCACCTCTTTAGATGCCTGACTGGCACATTGTGAGAGGTGGACCTGACTTTGGTGATCCCATTAATTGTAAGTCTTTGTAACTCAAGTATCATGTAAATCATTCAATGAAAAGGAGGGAATATATGATATCTTTTGTTTCATTTTTTCTTTAATCATCAGGTACAATAAACAATTCCTTTGATGTCAGTATTAGTAATAGTGTTGTAATTCAGTCAGGGTTTATTGCTCTCCAACTTATTCCATGGGTCATATTATTTCTTGTGTTTCTGATGTTTGTGTTTACTTTAAATCATTCTTTTTCCTGCTTCTCGGTTATTTCTTTGGATTTTGTTTATGTCTGATTAATTGTGTGCTAAATGTGAGGATATCTCCTGTGTTCTGTTGTTGAAACCCAGGGAGGCGGGGCCATCCTGCATCACCAATCCTGAGACCTCCCCCTGGTTACTTAAGGCCTACCGACAATGATTTCAGAAGGGGTGCATTAAAGTTTACTTAAGTGAATTCAAATATTATCACTAGGGAGCCCTGGACTTATAGTGTAAATTTCTGAAGACAAGATTATAGGCTAAGTATATATATTTTTTTATTTTAGCTTAACCATCTAAGTCATTTGCATTTTTTATTCTGTGGTGCAGTGACCATTTTAATATATGGATAAAAATATTTTGACTATTATAAATCTTTCACTGCCTAATCCAAAACTATACAAGCAAATAATTTTTTAAATCTTAGATCCATTTGTATGTCCATAAATAACAGACATTTAAAATTTCTTCAGTTCAGTGCTTAATAGCTAAGACTGCTTTAACAACATACAAAGTGTGTCTTTGGAGGAATTCATGTTTGCATTTTGACAACAAAACTTCCTTGCCTGAAAATGCAGTTGTTTGTTGTTACTGTTGTGCAGGCGTATTTTAAAGAAATTGGTAATTTGTGACACTTCTGTGTTCTAAACTACATTTCTTTCTATAGAAACTACGGGTCTTTTAAAAAAGCTGAATGAACAGGCATCCCCACCCTTTTAAAACACCTTTTAATGTTAACTGCTTAATTGTGTCCTCTACTCTCGCCATTGATTTTTATTTTAGTGTTCCAGATTTTTAAATCTCTTAATTGTAACTAGCTGGCTTTTGACATCTTGGTGGCACAACCTGTGCATTGAACAGACGGAGGTGCTGACTAGTAAAGGAACTGCTTATTAAGGACTTGCTGATGATGACAGATGATAAGTGTCCAACAGGCGACTGTGGGGAAGAATGGTGTGCTGCAGTTTTCCTGGATAGCTGGCTGTCACTGACTAAAAGGTGTACTTATAAAAGCAAATATTGGCCCATTATGTAGTAGAGAGCTCAGTATCAGTGTGAGTCAATTACTCTGCTGAGTGCTGAATATCAAGATGCGAATGTGTGAAGTGTTATACAGTGATAACACTACAGGGTGAATTCTAAAGCAGCTCATTCAGGAAGCCTTTAGTGAGGAGACTGCAGAGGGAATCTTCATTCTTGCCTGTGTAAAGAATTTCTGTTTTAACGGGTCAGAAACTAAAACTAAATCTGTTCTATTAACTATAGATGAAGGACTTCATGCATCTGCAGTGAACCTGCTTAACCTAGCAAGCATTTTGACTGGACACTACAGTACTTAGACTATGGAATTACTTAAGTGACAACAACAAAACCAATTATAAAATGATTTGTCTCTTATAGTTAGAAAATAAAAACATTTATGGTGGAATTTCAAGGGTTAGCATCTCTGTGAAAAAGGACGCAACTACTAGTTTGGCGGTAATACAAGCGATAGAATTAAACCTTAACACATCTTCCTTTTTACATGTATACTCTTGTTTTGATAATAAAGAATGCTCTTCCAAAGAAAATCAAACAAACACATAGTGAATTAAATATTATTTTAAAATGCTTTTATGAATTCTTTATTAAATGGTTGGTTTTTAATAGTAAGCCTTTACAGTTTTGGGAAAACACAGACCTCTCCTTTTGTCTTTAAATTGTCTGCTAAATAAAGCAGGCAGTTCTTAGTCTCCTTATCATAGACCAGCACTTGGTCCACCCTGTATTTGGAAATGGGTTTTTGTGTCTGTTTTTTAAAGGGAAACTTTATAGCCATGTTTAAAGCCTTACTAAACTGCTCTGCATTTTCAACTAATCTTTCTCATTGGAAGTCACAACTAACTCTGCATATTTACCTTGTCTAAATATTCTTCCAAAAGCTTTTGTCCACTGATGAGTTTGGCATAAACTGATAATCAAAAATAAGATCTTTTCACTTATAGTTTCTTTTTCCCGTCTTGCTAGCCCTAGCACATTATGTCAATTTGCACTTGTTTTTTACTTGTACTAACAGCCTTACAGTTCACCTTTACTTGGTAGGACCAGTTGTTTTGGCAGAGGTAAATCTGAGGTAAACTCAGTGGTCTCTTTATCAGGTACTTGTATCTACTACTGGGTAGGGATCCCTTTTGCTTCCAGAACACAATGGCCCACTCCGAATATATAGCATCACTTACTTCCTGAAGAATCTCCTGTTCCATGTAATCGCAAAGCTGCTTTCTTGGATTGAGATCTTATGCGAAGTGTAATATCATAGGAAATGCTTTTCTTTTTCTAGTGGCCTTAAACCTTATGTTCTTTGCTATGTGAGAATATATACTCTGATCTGCAGTAATATATAGCACCTTCACTTTGATGGGACTGTCAACCATAGTATAGCCAGCCAGTAAAGTACATCCTTACCAACAGTCCTGTTTCACCCAAGAATACATGCACAAACTATCTATTAAACGTGTGTTTGTTTTTCTGCTTACCAGACTTGGGGATTGTCAGCCATAGCACGCCCATTGGGAAACTGGGGCTTTGGCTACTATAAAGTACACTCCTGCTCCTATAGTGCTATATCACCAAAGACTGCACTATGCTCGGTTCTATTCAATAAGGGCGCGCACAAAAAGGCGACCTTCAAAAGGGCGACCTCAATTGGGCGCGGAGAATAAAAGCGCACACAAATAAAAGCGATCTTCAAAAGGGCGACCTCAATTGAGCGCCGAATAAAGGCGCGCGTAAATAAAGGAGCGCTTCAAAAGGATGAACTTCGGAGCGAATTAAATTGTCCTTGATTATGCTAATAGACCGCATCTCGAATATCTACGTGGCATTGCACATAATCTACAGCTTCAAGTGTAACTTGCTTTCACCTTTTTATACATTCAGTCATTGCCTTAATCTAATTATCTGTAATTTTGAAAACAACGAAATATAGAGAGCTTTAGAAATAGTTCGTTAGAAGTTCATGCATTAATTAATTGGATGTTTTAATATTCTTGCTTTCACCTTTTTATACGTTCAATCATTGCCTTTATCTAATAAATTTTCTGTAATTTTGTTGCGTTTGCCTTTATTCGCTGCGCCCAATTGACGTCACCCTTTGAAGTACTCCTTTATTTATGCGCGCAGTTATTCGGCGCTCAATTGAGGTCATCCTTTTGAAGCTCGCCTTTATTTGTGCGCGCCTTTATTTGTGCGCGCCTTTATTCGGCGCTCAATTGAGGTCATCCTTTTGAAGATCGCTTTTATTTATGTGCGCTTTTATTCGCCGCGCCCAATTGAGGTCGCCCTTTTGAAGGTCGCCTTTATGTGTGTGCCCTTATTGACGGATACCCTATGCTCAGACCTGGCCATCTTGCCTCACCTCTACTGACCTGTAATTGAAATCAAAGCTGGACTCGCAGTGAAGGCAAACTGTTATTCTAAGTGTAATACCATAAGCAGAAGCAAAGACAGGATTACTACATAAAGTATACGACCTGGACTAGATGCAGCAGTTTTAAAATTATCTTCATTCTCTGTCCATGTGGCACATTTCTTAGTCCAGGAGCCTCTTCAGAGGTAAAGTCACAGCATCTTATCTCATTCCCAGATAGAAAGGAAGACGAGTCCATCAGTAGCTTATTGTCTGGTATATATATCTCCTATCTATTAGGCATGCCCATCCTGTGACTACTTTATTCATAAGTATTTTGCTCTGACCTGTGTTGTCTTTTAGTCAGTTTTATTTAATGAAGTGTAGTCCACAGATGTAGTCATACACCACAGAATTCTGAAGCAGTTCATGTTCCTTCATCCTCCTGTCTGTTCACTTTGATTAATTCAGCTGGAGAGAAATAAGAATGATGAATTATGCAGCCATATTATAGGGCATAGACACAACTATGCACACGTTTATTTACAGAGGTGAATGGTTTCATGTTTGCGCTACTTGAAAATAAGGAACAGTCAAGCTCCAGACACACAGTTCAATCCATCCTACAAAGAAAACAGATACCAAACATGCAGTCACCCTGCCTCGATTTAGCCTCATTCTTATAGACTTTTTAATAATTTCTTTTAATGAAATATAAGTAAACTTTGCTGAGTGTATTTCAAAAAATTTTATTGTTATTTTATTATTCTGTTATTTTAGTTGTCTATTTCATAAATGCCAGAGATGCTTTTTCATTCATTTCTAATCTTCCATGACAGTCATGATAACAGCCTTGCATTCAGTCTTTTCCTCTCCTCCCATTTGTGACTCAGCTGTTGCCGGAGGCTTCCATTTAGCATTGATTTTTGTTGTGTTTATACTTTTTTTTGTTGTATTTAAGTATATTTCCCGGGCTCATGCTTAGTGTTACTTATTTTATGTGAATGTTCCATCTTACATATATCCCATTCTCTTCTCTTCTTCTTTAGCACTAATAATTAAGTGTTTAACACAGTCAGTTGCCCATTCAGTTGCTGCATATTATGGAGGATAAGATCCACAGTGTGGAAGCTGGGGTTCAGGTTGCCGGAACACTTATTTTGCCTGGGCAGACTGTAGGAGGATGACTCCATGAATTCTAAATAGACTTTCCTGAATCCAGAAGAGATTCCAGGGATTGCCCTCTGGAAATAATGTTGAGTTTTAAGAACCACTTTCATTCAGCAGTTCATCATTACTTGCATTTTATTAGCCTGCTAATCATATGAGATCCTCTGATGCCAGCCTTCTTATGGTTGTGAAGACCTGCCACTCTCTGTAAATACTCATTCAGCTTTGTGACTTCTTCTCTTTTGAATAAGGTCTCAATGTGAAGCTGTATCATTGTACTCATTCAGATGTCACTTACAATCTGACCTCTTCTCTCTTGCTTTTAATTCAATTTTCCTGTAACTGTATACTTATTCAATCATTTGTAACAACTGTACTAATCATAATACCACCATACTGTCTTCTCAGGGATTTATCTGCTCCACTGTACTATTATGTTTTTTTTTTTTTTTTTGTTCTTTAAGCCTACAAATATGGCATGCATTTGATGTCTCTTGAATTTACTGTTTACTTTGAAATGTATCCTTGTTTTCCTTGTTAGCCTTGTGATGGTGCGCTCTATATGAAATTAAGATAGACATTCTGTTGAACTTCAAGCTTTTAGATGAGTAATAGCAAGCTTACAAGTGATATAAACAAGAGGAAGCACAGGTGTGAAGAAAGAGGAATTACAAATGAGATAAAGGAGTGTCTAACTCAGGCAGTTTGGTGGACCAGCTACTCCACATTGTTGTGGTTTTTCCAGGGTCCTGTAATTGGTCTGTGTTTTCTTTGTTAAGTCTGCTCTTTTTGTTGAATATTTTTGGTTATTTCTCTAGACTAAAGCCCATGATGCTGCAGTTGAGGGGCTGTGTGTTAAGTGGTCCATGGCGCTGTGCAAATTTTAAATAAATAATCGCATGCCAAAAAGTATCCAATTGGGCAGGGATGTATGTGAGAGCATTTCATTCCGCAGTTATTTGAGGTGCCGGCTGACTGCACCGCAAACACATTCAGAGGTGGGGTGGATCAGTCTGGTGTCTCAATGCAGCCATGTGGGAGGCAGCGCATCGCAAGTCAAGTCAAGTTGGGGAGCATGCACTGGTACACTACATGATAAAACAACTCTGGATCCTGGTTGGCAACCCCCCCAGGCAGACACGCGGTCCAGTCCCACCCTCCGGAAATGACCCTCTATCTGCCGCAGCCAGGTGTTACGTGGGTGACCACTTGGCCTGGTCCAGCCTCTCGGACCTTATGAGTTGGATCACCCTTGGGGAAACGCGCCACATGGCCGTAGTGCCATAACTGACGCTCCTTCACAATGCAGGTAACGTGCCTCATTTGGGACTCCATGACCAACCACTCATTCGACACAAAGTCAAACCAATGGTACCCAAGGATTTTCTGGAGAGACACAGTACCAAAGGAGTCCAGTCTTCATCTCAGGTCACTGGATAGCGTCCATGTCTCGCAACCATATAACAAGACAGGAAGCACCAGGACTCTAAAGACTTGGACCTTCGTCCTTTTGCATAGACATCGGGAGCGCCACACACCCCTTTCCAGCAACCCCATGACCCCCCATGCTCTCCCAATCCGTCTACTGACTTCATAGAAAGAGTCACCAGAGACATGAATGTCACTGCCAAGGTAAGTAAACCTCTTAACGAGGTGGACACTCTCTCCGCAAACATACACACTGCTAATGGCTGTGCCCAAGAGATCACTAAAGGCCTGGATCTTGGTTTTTATCCAGGACACTCGCAAACCCAGACACTCAGAATCCTTGCTCAGTCTCTTGAGCACCCCCGATCAGAACCTCTATTGACACCGCGAAGATCACAGCATCGTCAGCAAAGTCAAGATCCATGAATCTTTCTTCACCAACAGATGCCCTACAGCCACTGGACTCCACGACCTTGCCCAACACCCAGCCCATACAAGAATTGAACAGAGTAGGTGCAAGATTACACACCCCTGATGAACCCCAGAATCAGCTGGGAAAAATGCAGAGGTTCTGCCTCCACTCTGCACAGCACTCACAGTACCAGTGATATCCAGCAACCTCGAGGGGATCCTGCGAACCCTCAGGATGTCCCACAGGGAAGCTCGATCAACTGAATCGAACGCTTTATGAAAATCGAGAAAGGCTGCAAAGAAACTCTGCCGATATTCATGTTTCTGCTCAATGAGAACCCTCAGTGCCAGGATGCAGTCGATGGTAGACTTCTTAGGCATAAAACCAGACTGTTCCGGTCGCTGGTAGGTGAGCAAGTGATCACGGATCCTATTGAGGAGGACCCTAGCAAGGACCTTACCTGGCACAGAGAGCAGTGTTATCCACTGTAGTTGCTGCAATTCAGGCGATCACCCTTCCCATTCCAAATAGGGACAACAAGTCCTGTTTTCCAGTCAGTTGGGATGATGCCAGTTTCCCAAATGGAAGCAAAGATTGCTTGCAATGCCAGGAGGACAGCCTTACCACCAGCCTGGAGAAGTTCACCCCGGATACCACAGATCCCTGCAGCCTTTCCCCGCTTCAGCTGGTTCACCACTTGTGCAATCTCAGTGAGATTGGGTGGTTCACAGCTAATTGGAGGCATCATTCCCGTGCCCAATTAGAAAAACAGTACAAGAGGTGTCTGCATAGCACAGAGGGCAAGACAGAAAGACACCGAAAAAGAAAGAACAGAAAGAACAGCAACCGAGCTGTTAGAATAGCATTGGGTGGAAAGGCAGGACGAGCCAGCCAGTGAGTGTGAGAGAGCCAGGTAGTCATTGGCCCCATGAAGGATCAGTGCTCTAGGTGCAGATCGTCCCCACTGAATATTTGTTGAGAAGTGGATGCAATTGAGGCTGAGTCCTTTCCAAGGATGTGAGGCACACCAGGGGAGCGAGAAGGATGACTAAAAGACAACCGACCCAAGTGGTCTGGCCAAAGCCGCTCAAGGCAACTAAGGTGGGGGTCGGGTTGGTGAGAATCGCAGCTGCTGGTGTCTCCGCCTACTGAGCGAGAAATGGAAGAGCCAGGGAGTTGAAGTGGGAGTTGTGCTGGGCTTGTCAGATGGAATATTGATCAGATGACAATGTCTGTTTTATTCCTGTTTTAAATTCTGGATTTTAAACCTGTGGATTGTCACTGTTTTAATGGATTATTTATTTATTTATTTATTGGAGATTTTGCACCTTCCCCTTGCTATGTGTGTATCTTCATCTGCCCAGTTCATCTTGGTTACAGTATCGACGATGGTGAGTTTCAAGGGGCTCCCAAACAGGAGTGGGAGCATGGAGCCAATCCATACCATCACAGGTCACCATCGGTCTGTATAAGGCCTGAGATGCTTTTGCATTATTGCCAAGGCATATTCTCGTTGCTCAGCCCTCATTCTTGGATTCTTCTTGATAATTTTTGTAAGCTGTTTCTCTGATTTTTTTTTGCCTTTTGGATATTTTGCTCTGATTTTCCATCCATCCATCCATTTTCCAACTCGCTGAATCCGAACACAGGGTCATGGGGGTCTGCTGGATCCAATCCCAGCCAACACAGGGCAAAAGGCAGGAACCAATCCTGGGCAGGGTGCCAACCCACCGCAGGACACACACACAAACACACCCACACACACCAAGCACACACTAGGGCCAATTTAGAATCGCCAATCCACCCAACCTGCATGTCTTTGGACTGTGGGAGGAAACCTACGCAGACACGGGGAGAACATGCAAACTCCACGCAGGGATGACCCGGGAAGCGAACCCAGGTCCCCAGGTCTCCCAACTGCAAGGCAGCAGCGCTACCCTCTGCGCCACCATGCCGCCCTGCTCTGATTTTCTGTGTTACCTTGTTTAGATAACATATTGCGTTAATTTTTTTTAATCTACTTTCTCTCTCTCGCTCTCTCTCTCTCTGTATGTATATATATATATATATATATATATATATATATATATATATATATATATATATATATATATATATATATATATATGTATATATATATATATATATATATATATATAAAATCCTAAGCCTAAAACTGCAACGATTATGTGCAATGATTTTATGTGACTTTTTATGTTACGTTTTTTGTCATGCTTTAAATCAGGCTTATTTTAAAACCTACATATATATGTTTGGTATCATTCTTTTTAGAATTTATCGAACTTTAATGTGATGTTGTTAGATTTTCAGATTCTTATTCCATTTTCAAATTATAAACTAAAATATCAAGAATGTTGTGGTTTTTAATATCAAGAAAGTCGTCGTTTTTAATTTCAATAAATCATCATTATTTCAATAATTTATTTTAATAATTGAATTTAATAAATTACATTTTGATCAAGTAAACTTTCTTTCACAGGAACAAGCTATTCAAAAAAATTATCTATTCATAACACCAATGTTTCTGTTTAGGTGATTTAGTTGGCTGAAGGTTGAGTTACAATGACCCATTGCGTACCACTTTAGTTTTCCTGTGATTTTTCCTGTTATTTAAATGAGTCATTTTTTTAAAAAGTTTTTTTATCTATAAGAATGTCAGTAAAAATGAATGGATCGTTTATTTAGTCTCATAAATACTCATCAAGCATAGTGGACCTCAGTTTAATGGGAATACTCCAATCGGTAAGAGAGTAAATACTTTATTCTCATTTCATGATTTTTACTCTGTTAAATAATAATTAGGCGGCACGGTGGCGCAGTGGGTAGCGCTGCTGCCTCGCAGTTGGGAGACCTGGGGACCTAGGTTCGCTTCCCGGGTCCTCCCTGCGTGGAGTTTGCATGCTCTCCCTGTGTCTGTGTGGGTTTCCTCTGGGCGCTCCGGTTTCCTCCCACAGTCCAAAGACATGCAGGTTAGGTGGATTGGTGATTCTAAATTGGCCCTAGTGTGTGCTTGGTGTGTGGGTGTGTTTGTGTGTGTCCTGCGGTGGGTTGGCACCCTGCCCAGGATTGGTTCCTGCCTTGTGCCCTGTGTTGGCTGGGATTGGCTCCAGCAGACCCCCGTGACCCTGTGTTCGGATTCAGCGGGTTAGAAAATGGATGGATGGATGGATAAATAATAATTAATTTTTCTTTTATATATTTGTAGAATTTTGTGATTTTGGCCGCCAGTGTGGGTTGGGCACCAAAGGCACTGGGGGCTTGGCCCCCTTAGTAAACGCATAATAATCTTTTTTTTTTTGTTCTTTTTGGCCAGGGTTTTTTTTTTTACAGTTCCCTTTTAGAGTTTGTAGCTTGGCCTTTTAAGTGTGTAGGCCACAAGCCTGATTATTAGTTTCAGGGCCAGGTGTTCTTCATGTTTGTAGACCTTATTGGAGTTTTAAGGCCTTGCTTTTGAACTAAGTTCTTTTCTTGGGTTTAATGTGCCACTGCAATCTCAACACATCTGATAGGTAGGAAGTCTCACCAATGCAGGAAGCCTAAGAGAGACAGCAGGATTTTTGTTCATCCATTTATGTATATTAAGTGGATGAAAAGGCCTTTAATTATTGAGTGGCATAAGACCAGGAAATGAAAAAAGGTAAAAAGTGCAAAAAAGCCAAACAGAAAGCAAAAAGAAAAAATGCTGCCACAAAAAAAAAAACACAAAAATGTAAGGACTAAATGAATAAATACATGGGCTGAACAAACAACCCACATATTTCTGCAGTGCTCCTTAGAAGATTTCTGCTTAATGGAGGTTAGGCGTACTGCAAAAGGAATAGTGGGTAGTCAGCAAAAAGACATCCTCCTATGCTTTATATCTGGCAATTTTGAAAGAATGTTGAATTAAAAAGTGCCATTTTGTTTGGATGTGTTTACATTATTTGAAGTAACAGATGCCCAGTTTTGATAAAAGTGGTGAGCATATGCCACAAATTAAAAAAATAAAGAAATAAAAAGAAAACTCTTACTTGAGGCAATGAGGCTTATTCACTGCCGAGTCTGTCACAGATTATGCACATATTTTGAAATCCTTTCAAAAGGAGGATCTTCTGGTCTATAGGATGATGAGTCATAATTCATATCGCTTCAACTATAAGCACAACATTTAATGGTCAAAGAAGTAGATGCCCTATCGTGAACTGCTTAGTTGCTGTTTGTAAAAGAAAAATAAGTTGCATTTTACAGTTTCATAAAGTTAGGCCGTTCATATTTCATCACACTTATGATTTTAATTAATAGTTTTGTGTGCCTGCTGCATAAAACAATAATAAAAATATTAATAATTGTCATGATAATTAATACTACTGCTTCACAGCTCAGAGTAAAACCCATATAGACATGAGGAGAACATATAACCATAAACAATGATGGGGAGCAGGGCTGTGAGGTAGCAGGGCTAACCACTGTTACTATGTTTAACTTTTCATTGAACATTCAACAGTAGTCTGCACAGGATTAGATCTCACTAATCTGTCATTTTTTATTTTGTTTTTTTCTAGACTTATAAAAACAGTTACATAAAAATCCCCTTACAAGTTGAAAATGGCAGCACTTCAGCTGATTAGCTGTTTGTTAACTTATTATTTATGACTCATAATTAGTTATATTCTGGTTAATAAATACCAAGATAAACAAAAATGCTAAACTGAAGCAAAACATAAGTAAACAAAGACATTGACTGTGAATAGTTGATGGACCACAACATCAAATTTTGCCATAGATTTCCTATCAAATTTAAGTTATGGATTGTGTGTACTGTACTTGCCTATACACAGGGATGCACATTAACTCTTTGAGGGATGAATTATTTTTCCAAAAAACTCAAGTTTTCTGTAAAGCACACAAAGCAATGGTTTCACACATAAATCAACATAAAATGTCTGTTGCTATGTTCTGTTGTTGGTGCATGTTCGGCATCACAGCAGGAGGGCAACAGTAGTGGTAGTGACACAATCTGGTTTGTACCTCTTGTCATCATAAGTGCTGGTCCTCCCAGGCGAATGTTGCTGTATGGGACCGATCAGATGATGCCGGCACCTCACTTTCGTTTTTAATATCCATCTCCAGATCACTTGCATCAAACTCGGAGTCTGACAAGTAAGAGTCCTATTCAACAAAATTATGTAAAACATTCATGGAGTATTTTGCTTTGCACATTCACTTTGGAATCTCGCCAATGTCGATGCCATTTTAGAGGTTGTTTGCTCTTCGCTACCCCTGCACGCGTAGGAAATCAAGGTTAAATCAGCAAAGCTATGTACAGTAACTCTCCTTCTAGCAAAGAGAGTTGAGCTAAAATGTAAAGGTGAGTTTTTTCATAGTTTACAGCTGATTACCGTCCTCTACCCCTGAATTTTGACAAAAGTTGACATCAGCCCTAAAAGAGTTAAAGCAGGCCCACATTCTACATTGTTTTTTGCTTTTTGGTGGGCTGATGGACATTTTTACCATGTGTTAACACTCATAAGTTTATGTGTCTTCATGAGTTAATTCTACATGCATCTCAGATACACCCCTTCCTATACAGAGATCACACACAGTGTGCATGGGGCCCATGATTGGGGGACTGATGTGGTGGTGGTGTGCAATATGGGTTTTCAGAACTCCACAATCAGGAGCTCTGCTGGACAGCCAGTTGGATTGCATGTTTTTGTCATTTGCTTTACCTGATTTCAGTCAGATAACTCCTCCCATAACCCTAACCTTAACCATGTAGTGCATAATGCAAAGTGACAACCTCCTCAATGGAGAGGAGCTCTGGAGGTCCAGCTCTAGATTCTTTTTGGGTTATTGGTATTTAATGAATCTTCAAATTGGCATTGTTGATGGTCACCTGTTTTTGATCATTTTCCATTAATGTAGTAACAATAGCATTATTTGTAATAGTTTTGATAGCAAGTGTTTAACATATATTATTTGATGTTACAGTATCTAGCTGACACATGGTTAAGGATTATTTATTTCAGCCACATAGACCTTCAGCACACTGTTAAAGACTGCTAACATTAGTCAACATAGGAAGTGCACTGAGTGTTGTTGTATTGAAGATATGTTTGTAAATTTCACCAAAGCACAAAGGCTGTGGAAATTGTGGAAAAACCACCACAAAAGCAACTTTGACATAGAAAAAGGGCAATTAATTCAGTTTAACTTCGGTTGTTGATTAATTTTTTTGGGAATTAACATTACTGATTTAGTTAATGTCTTATTGCTATTGGCTGTCATTGGAAGAACAAAATAAAGTTTAGAGTAGGATGATATATTCCCATGTTCATTTTTTAAACATCTAAATATTCAGCATCTTTTTGATCCAGCCTTTACTGCATTAAATAAGTTTATTAAGCTTGTTCAGTAGTGCAGTAGTAGTTTTTCTTCGAGTAACAAAGAGTAACAGCCCATTGATTCCCCGTACCATTATTATTATTTTTGTTACTAATTAGACATTAATTTATAAAGGAATCAAATCAATTGGTATATAATTGCCATTAAATACCATTGAAGTCCAAATCTATGGGTTGTCCTCCGGATTGTAGCAGCCCTCCCAGGTACCAGTTTTTCAAGACTTCAGGTCATCACAACATACTTGAGGTCATCCATGCTACCACAATATATAAGCAGCTTGGCTTTCATCAGCATCTACCCAAATCTCATACAGAAGCTGGTGTGTGATGACCTAATAGGTGGTGTTGCCTTCAGAAAATGTAGATATTTGCTGTTGTGATATGCAACAAAGAGACTGAAGAAAGCCCAAAACATTCACTTTCAAATTTTGCTTATTTTTAAAAAAAGTATTTGTATTTGATGTTAAAAGTTATAGTTGAATTTGTGATGTGTACTTCTTTGTTTGTTTTATTTATTATATTTATTGTTTAAATTAAAGCTGTTATAAGAAATACTAATGTAGTGGATTCAGTGAGGGATGGGGTGGTAGTGAGGGGGCCCAAGAAGATTCTGCCTATGACCCCAGTTTGGCCAGGAGCATCATTGGTTTCACATGTCATTTTATATTTAAATAAAGTACTGTAGTGAAAAAGAAAATCTAAATCATTTCCTGTCTTGTGCAGACATTTTGTTGACTCGTATGTTATGTACTTCAATTTTCTTTTAGTTTTACGCTGATTTGTGAATTATGACAGTAGTTATGGCAGCTGTAGTCCTAAAGATGCATTGGAGACAGTAGTTCTTGGAGTGTACATGTGGTCAGCCTACCCTGCAGGAAACGGGAAATAGTAAGGAGCAGCTAGTGGTGGACTTACTGTGTTGTGTGGGATAAATGAACTAATGTGAGATGCATGTCTTAGGGCTTAGACAGGAGCAATCAAACTATGATTGGTGATTTGAGCAAAAATGAAAATCATGGTGTAATTAAAAATTCTGACGGTTTCTATAGATACTGGCATAATGTATCTATAATTGTCTATACAGTAATCCCTCGCGCTTCGCCTTTCGCGGCTTCACTCCATCGCGGATTTTATATGTAAGCATATTTAAATATATATCGCGGATTTTTCGCTGCTACCTGGGTTTCTGCGGACAATGGGTCTTTTAATTTCTTGTACATGCTTCCTCAGTTGGTTTGCCCAGTTGATTTCATACAAGGGACGCTATTGGCAGATGGTTGAGAAGCTACCCAGCTTACATTTCTCTTTCTCTTGCGCTGACTTTCTCTGATCCTGACGTAGGGGGATTGAGCAGGGGGGCTGTTCGCACACCTAGACGATACAGACGCTAGTCTAAAAATGCTGAAAGATTATCTTCACGTTGCTATCTTTTGTGCAGCTGCTTCCTGAAACGACAAGCTGCACCGTGCTTCGCATACTTAAAAGCTCGAAGGGCACGTATTGATTTTTGCTTGCTTGTTTTTCTCTATCTCTCTCTCTCTCTCTCTCCCTGCTCCTGACGGAGTGGGTGTGAGCTGCCGCCTTCAACAGCTTTGTGCCGCAGTGCTTCACATACTTAAAAGCCAAACAGCCCTATTGATTTTCCTCTGCCTTTATGACAGTCTCTGCTCCTGACTCCTTTGAAGAGGAAGATATGTTTGCATTCTTTTAATTGTGAGACAGAACTGTCATCTCTGTCTTGTCATGGAGCACAGTTTAAACTTTTGAAAAAGAGACAAATGTTTGTTTGCAGTGTTTGAATAACGTTCCTGTCTCTCTACAACCTCCTGTGTTTCTGCGCAAATCTGTGACCCAAGCATGACAATATAAAAATAACCATATAAACATATGGTTTCTACTTCGCGGATTTTCTTATTTCGCGGGTGGCTCTGGAACGCAACCGCCGCGATGGAGGAGGGATTACTGTACTCTTCAGATTAAAGCATGATGTATTAGAGATAAGCTGTGCACACAGGTGAGCCTCTTACATGTCAAAATTTTAGTTACTGGTCTACAGGACACACACCTCTCTTGTACCCAATAAAAATACAGCTTGTCACTCACTCAGTCACTCACTGACTCATTCACTCTTGCTTCCACCATTGCCAATTAAACACAACACAAAACATGGGTTTTCCCATCCTCTGTTCTTACAAAGGTGTTTATGTATGAAGACACTAACACACCAACAAAAAAAAAATTACATTTCCTATTACTTTCTGCATACAGAGATTTGCATGTTTTCTGCTATAATATTTATTATTATATGTGTTTGCAAGCTTTTGACATATTTTTTATTATACCATTAAAATATTTTTTCCAGATCCATACTGCAAGGAGAATTTCAGTCCTGTATATCGAATCAATCAATTTATCATGTACAATTAAGTCAAGCACATTTTCCTTTTCTTTTTACATCTCTCCAGCAGACTTTAGGACTTCTTGTTTGGATCATTATCCTACTGAAAGTGGACAGGGTGTGTTTCAGTTTTATATATTTACAAAGGGGCTTTGCCCCCTGCTCTCTTCGCTCACCATCCCAGCCCACCGGTCTGCACTATGCGCCAGCCACTTCCCATCTCTGCCGCTCGTGTTGTGAAGAGGGGGGCTTAACGCACCCCAAGGAGACATGGTCGCTCCTCCGACACCTCCTTTTAAAAGGTGATACAATGGGAAACACATACAGTTTTTTTTTTTTAACCTCCTCTTTGCTCAATCACCTGCTGGCTTGCTGCTGCTGACGTGCTGCCTAATCTGCATCTTGCACGGCACACTTCTATTATACCACCTATGTCCATACCTTTTCATCAATATCTCATTGAATTTTGATTCCATGTTTGGAATTACATCGTGACAACACAAAGTATAACTGCCCGTGAGTGAATATCGTTTCTTTCTCTCTACAAGAAATGTGTCTGACAATAGCATTCACACAACTGAGAAATGATTGAACCGTGTGTGTGGTTATGTGGGCAGGACTTTTCCAAATCTTTTTGCATAAGTTGTTGTCTCGTGGGGCTTCCGGCCCCGGGCGTGCTTACATCTCTTGGCACGAAGACTCGTCTCGCGGGAGGTGAAAGTGTCTCTCTGAGACAATCATGTCTTGTCTCCTTTTTTTTTATAATAGAGAGATTTATTTTTGGAGTCTAGGAATATCTAGAAGTTGTCTTCTAGCTTGAACATTTTTATCTTGTGCTGCGAGGTTATACTTCCCTGGCACATGAAAGATTAAAAGAAAAATGTTATGTTTTACATATCTTTAAAAACTAGCTAAGAGGAGCTACAATGTCCTGCAGTGAAATTACTATATACTGTATATGCAGCAGCCATATTACGTGCACTTCAGAAAAGGTTATCCACCTGACGCTAAGCATGTTCAGGCCCAGCCAATACTAGGATGGGAGACCATCTAGGAAGGGCTTGGGTTGCTGCATGAAAGAGGTTGTGGTAAGGCCAGCAGGCTTCACGTTCCCTGTGGTCTGTGTGTGGATCTCAAAGCCCTGGTGCAGTGACAGGGAAACTATGCGGTAAAAATAGCTTCGTCCTTCAGATGAGACATAAAACCAAGGCCCTGACTCTCTGTGGTCATAGAAGATGCCTGGGCATTCGTTGTACAGGCTAGGGTGTTTCCCGATGTTCAGGCTAAATTGCCCACCACGGCCTAGTCATTCTGACCCACTAATCATCCCTCTAATCTCTAATTGGATATCTCTTTTACCCCTTCACCACCTAATAGCTAATGTGCATTGAGCACACTGACACAAAATGGCTGTTGTTGCATCATCCAGATTTTTGTTGCATATTATTGGTGACTGCAGTGGCTTCCCACTCACTATGCAAAGCACTTTGAGTAGTGAGAAAAGTACTATATAAATGTAATTATTATTATTATTATTAATTTATCTGTTTTTTGCTATGTGCAATTTAATTATTTTATCCTATAATTTATTTGGTCAGCTTATTGGTCTACATGAGTACTTGAAATTCAGTATTTGACTTAGATACCTTACAGAGACCATTGTGTTTATTTCACTATTAAAATGACCGTGCATGCTGACTATATTCGTTAGAATTAATCATATTTTAGTCATTTTGTCTAATATCTAGCTTACTTATTTTTGAGCTTTTTTTTTTAATAATAATAGTCAAGTCCAAAATGTGTTTAGATATTTTTTAATTAATGAAAATGTTAAATTATTGTTGGAGAGCAAATCATTTTCCAAAGCATTGAAAATAATGAAATACCCCCTAAAAATACTTTTATATCATTTAAATACAACTCTACTTAAAGTGTGCTTTCTATGAAAAGTAGCCGAGAATTTGTATGTGTAACACGAGAGGTCTAATTCCACTGAATGTTTTTATCCAGGATTGTTGCTGTGTTTAAACTTTTACATTTACTGGGACCAGAATTCTGTGCTAGGAAAGCCTGGAAGAAATACCAGTATGTGCCATTATCAAATGTAAAATGGAAAGTGGCATCTTCTCTGAAAACCAGATAGCATGGTCTGTCATTAACAGTCATTTTATTTACAGAAAAATATTTTTTTATCCTCTTTTAGTTGTTTTTTTTCCTTGATATTTTGTTCTTCTTTATAGTAACATGGTTTGACTGGAGGAGAATACAATTACAGTGATCATGACTAGCAAGTCATACATTTAAGTAACCACAAAAGATAAAATCATTTGTTTTCTCTTTGTCTTGCAGGTATCAGAGATTTGAGAAAGCATTTTTACTTGCTATTGACATTGGAGCGCGTGACCTCTACATGGTAAGTGGCATCTTGGTCTGTATCACTGACATTTCATTTTTGTGTTAGAGAAGATAAGCAAAACATTTCGAAACCCAGAATAAGTCTCACAATAAGACCCTTTTTAATGGGGCATGCAAAAAATGTCTAATTTCTTGATAATTGATATATATTTATTAAATTAGATAAACAGGTAATTAGATAATGAATGACTGGATTTACAAACAAAACATTATCAGTATATAAATAATTTCTTGATAATTAATATACATTTATTAAATTAGATAAATAGGTAATTAGATAATGAATGACTGGATTTACAAACAAAACATTATCAGTACATAAATAATTTCTTGTTCCACTCGGAACAAAAAACACATTATGACTTCCTTACTAATGGCATCAGAGTGTACAGACCTTCAGTATACCTCACAGTATGTTCTTTATTAAGTAGGCTTCAGCAGCTTCCCTGCCCCTCTCAAATTTTGCTGTTAATTGTAAATGTGCATAGAATTAAGAATAAAATGTGATGTGATCACAGAGTGAAATGCACCCACTTACACTATATGGGTAATTCAAGTATGTGTTAATCCTGCTTAAGGCTCCCAGTGACAGTTTTAATTCAGATTGATTTGTATGGTAACTTTGTGGCTTGTCCTGAGCTGAAGACCCACTTACATGCATTTTGATGTTCAAAACAAACAAGAGTTTACATGAAATGTATGCTTCTCAGTTTCTGTTTTGGACAATCCTGTTGTTTTTCATTCAGCTTGTACCCTTGTTCTGATCAAAACAATAAGCAATATTATGTTTATACAGTTTATTCTTTATGGTATCTGGGTAACATTTTTATGCAATACTTTGCCCATTAATGTCATCTACTCAAAAGTTCTCCATTACTTGTATCACATTTCCAGTCCTGCTTATTAATAATATCTGACCCCCTTCTGCATCATTTAGATGACCTTTAAACTAACAGTGAACACATATTGCCATCTATAATAATTTTTTTTTTTTAATAATTTTTTGCATTTATATAGCGCTTTTCTCACTACTCAAAGCGCTCAGCAATTGCAGGTTAAGGGCCTTGCTTAAGGGCCCAACAGAGCAGAGTCCCTAATGGCATTGACGGGATTCGAACCGGCAACCTTCCGATTGCCAGTGCAGATCTCTAGCCTCAGATGGGGCGGAGTGGTGGCTCTGAGGCTAAGGCGCTGCGCTGGTATCCTGAAGGTTGTCCGGTTCAAATCCCCGTCACTGCCAAAAAGAGATCCTACTCTGCTGGGTCCTTGAGCAAGACCCTTAACCTGTAATTGCTCCAGGGGCGCTGTACAATGGCTGACCCTGCGCTCTAACCCCAAGGGGTATGCGAAAACTAACAAATTTCTAATACGAGAAATCGTATAAGACAAAAAAAAAAAAACAAAACAAAAACAAGTATACAGTTTGGTAATGGGGATGTTACAGACCCTTTTCTATGGAACACGCAGCCAGTTGAAGTTTAGTGAGTCCTGATTGAATAGGTATATGCAATCTGTACATTACCACAGTTTATTTGATAGGAAAATTTACAGTTTCAAAAAAATTAACAGTTTGATAGGCATTGGTATTAATCCCAATCAGTTTTGTAGGGTAAGAATACAGTAAGTCTCCTACATATGAACCTTCAAGTTATGAACTTTCAAAGATGTGGATGTGCATGTCCAATAAATGAAAAATTATTTAAATAAATAAAAAAAAATTCTAAATTGTAGCATAACTTCAACTTCAGCGCTGCATATAAGTTAGTTTGTGTGTCTGGTGCTAGGCGGAACGCAAAACCCTTCCTGTTATTGTACTGTACATGTTTTTTGTAGGAGTTGAGGTTGGGTGCCTAGGCCAAATTTGTTGGACTTAACGAACAAACTGGACTTGCAAACACGTTCTGGGAACAAAACTTGTTCATATGTAGTGGACTTACTGTAATGGTTCCATATAATGGATAAAATATATGCATCCAAGATTTTAAGTGCTGTGAAATAATTGACAAGAAAGCAGGCACTAGCAGTGAAATTGTACTGCACTGCAAGTTCTTCATTGGCCTTTTCACAGTATATCATTAAGTCCAACAGTTTTAATTACTCCTTTATGATTGGAAGCCTTATTGCTTTGTTCATATATTGCAGATTACTAGCATGCACATATTGCATTACTAGAACCTCAAGTTCTAAAACTTTGTTAAGTGATTCTGCTTTGTAATGTGTGGCTGTCCTAAGCTGGTATGTTTCTGTTGTTTTAAGTTTACAAAGCACCTGTTCATTGCAGATCAGTATCTATGCTAGGACACAACATTTTATATCAAGAGCTTATTGAAAACCAAAGCATTCTTTACTCAGGTATATGTTTGGTGATGTATACAATTCAATGCTATAAATGTGAAACTTAAAAATAGAAATGCCACAATGAAATAGCAAGGATTCAAAGATGTAGGCTACTTCCTTCTTAATCTTTCAAAAAGCCACACAAACCTCAGTTTTTACTCAATGAGTTCCCCACACCCTGACATTTCACTGAGCATATTGCTCCTTTCGCTGATGGAAAAGCAGCTGCTGTGAAGCATACGGCGCACGGCTTTGGTAATTGGATTCATTTTCTTCTCTGGCTTGAAAGAATAGTTTATTTATTTCAGAGTCAACTAACTAACCTTAGGAAACAAATACTCTTTTGTGAAAATAGCCACATCTGTTATGATGGGTTAACTCTTTAAAGAGTCTTTTTTTGTTTTTAGGCCCTCAGAAAGCATTCCCTCCATTCCTACTGCTATTCTAACCCACACCAATGCAAGTTATTACATTTGCCAGTGAAAATGTTTGCATCAAACCTGCACCATTTATCTCCTGACCAGAACTGGAAAGAGGGTTCTGTGTAAAAAGGATATTAGGGTCTTGCGCACCTGTCCTCAGCTACCATGTTCTACAAGGATAAAAGTTATGTGCCCTTTATGGTTTAGAACTTAATTCATATGTACTGTATCAGCAATGTTAGTGGCCTCTGCTGCAATGTCTGTCCAAAGTTTGTTATTCTCCATTCATTATAACAAATCTTCATGAGAAAGATTCTGGTTAGAATTTCAGAACTGAAATAAACCCTTGGACATTTTCAGTCCACCTGTCTGCCTTTGTTCATACTCCCTATTTATTTTTAAAATTTTTTACTTCATCTCTATGTAGAAATATATTTTGGGAGAAATGCAGCAGAGACAAAACATCAAGAAAGTTTATGACTTTGTAATCAAACATGTCTTTAATCACAGCCATTTTAAAATTCTCTAAAGAAATCAATTCATTTCAGCATCTTTCCATAGAATTTACAAAAAGTAAAAATATGTGTGGAATTGTGACCTTGTGTCACACGTTTCTAAAATCACATTAACAGAAACCTGACCAAGCAGTCTGGTCAGTATCCTTTTAGTCACCCATGCCATCCACACTGTTTCTTTATTTCTCTGATAATAGGGCTGATTCTTTGAACCTTCTAGCTTTTCCCTAAAAGTCGAGCCACTGCTCAACTTAAATTGATAGGAATACTTTCAATCCGTTCCCCACTAAGTACAGCTGCTGAGACCAGAATTGAAAGGTGGAGTCTGTTCTGTGGACCTTGAAAGCACTCAGTATGTCACCTAGCGACATGAGAAAGTGACAAATTATGAACGCTTCCACAGCTACTTTTAAAACAACAAAGCAGTGGTGAGGACCCAAAGGCTTTGACGTCTCACCCCACATTCTGCCCTCCCATTTAATTAGCTACAGAAGTAAAATTAACCTGCCTTTAAAAGTCCTCTGTAAAGCCTCTGCATGTGGCCCTTGTTTTCTAAGATCTTGGCCCACAATGTCACACGAGGTCGGATGGACAAAACCAATAGCACTTCCCCCTAAGTCTCACAGCATGCCCCTTCTCCACAGCTGATTCAATTGTTTTCAAAGAAACAATGGAGGAAAAGCCTTTGTTAAAAAAATTCTTTGGATAGGAGACTCGTTTGCTGAAGAGTTTTGCATAATGATGACATTCTATAGCTCTAATTACACTTTGATAAAGCCAGATAATTTATCCAATTAGGTCATTTGTCAGCACTCCACTTGTATGATGTATAATTAAATAAGAATTCTGATTACAGAATGAGATCTGTGCTTTGTTCATAATGGGCCTTGTTTTTGATTTTGTTGCAAAAAAAAAAAAAAAACTGTTATAGACTTCTGTCGGCAATGCAGATTAAGCAGCATTATTAAAATTCATGACCGAGCAAGCTGTACGGTACTTTAGAAAATCTGATTTATTAGTTGTTTTATACAGATGAGCAATTAATGCTATTAAAAGGTTAAGTCATGGCCATTTATCTGATAATTGTGTTATAAAACTCTGTCGTACTCTGGATTACAGTAATGACTTTATGTTTTTTGCACTGTTTGATGTGCTCTAGCATGTGTTCTTCTGAAGATTCATAATATATGCTGGTTATCATTTGATTACTGTAAAATTTAGATCTTCAAGTAGTAGTATCTGAAAAAGACAAAGAATGAAATAAAAGCTTAATGATATGATTGGATGTCTTTCTGTGAACGAAAGAAAGGCATGCAATGGGCTGTCAGCTACAGTTGTAGAAATCAGTGAAAAGATAATAGGCTGTGCTTTTTTCTTCTTACTTTATATCCCCCCAATCCCTTCTACCATTTCTCCAAGCTGTTCCTCACACCAACCCGCTGTGCACTAGACGACCCTTATATCCACCATGTCTGCTAATATGTCAATCTGTTACTCGTAAGAAATACATATTTCCTTTACTGCCAAGTACTTTATGTTTAATCGTTTGCTTTTTTGGTACAATGTTTAAAAAGATAATAAGAAGTATTACACATCCAGTATAAGAAGACACAGCAGAAATTTAAACCTGACACTCTCCTCCATTGGGGGATCAGAGTTGCTTGTCACTAGCTTGGCCATCACACTCACTCTCTTCTTATTGTTTCAGCTATAATTAACTAAACAGAAAGAAATTCCAATACAGGCTTTACTGTGTCGCCCCCTAACAAACAAGTACGGGTGAACTGAGAACAAGCAGGTCAAAGCCTCCAATTTTAAGGGTCAAAAGCACCAACTTAACATTTCTTTTTATGCATCAACCTGGTCACCCTTCCACTGTTGGTAATTAAGAAAAGAAAAAAGGAGACATTCCAACAGTGACTTTAAATTAGTAAAGGGCTGTGATGCTGGCGGTGCTAACTAGAGCGGCCTGTAATGAGTGTCAGGGGGTTTATTGTAGTCACAGCACCACACAGAAACAGCAAGTATTCAGTGGTAAACTAGGAAAAAAATGCATGTGAACGCAGAAAATATGGCTCATCTCTTCAGGCTGTTTCCATTACATATCACTTTAAAGGTTTCATTTCATACAAGATAGAGGCAACAAGTATTAAGCCGGCCCATGAATAGATTGCTATCAGGCTTTGGTAAATCAGGCTTTCTCCTTAGTGTAAGCAATTGTTGAGGATTCTGTCAGCTGCATTACTTTTAATCTAAAGCCTTGCACCACCACATTTTTACAAGATAATTTTTATTACAATTAATAACGCATGTACATTTTAAAATGGTAAAAAAGAAACATATCAACAACAACAAGAAGATTATTTTAATGGGTGCCTAATAAATCAAAAGACTTCCTAAAATCCAGTGCTTTGTGTCTACCTACATCAGGGCGAAATAGCTCTGTCCTTGCGAGGTTCTAATTTTGTTTGATAAGATCACCTTGGGAATGTGACTAAATTAAACTTTCAAATGTTTTCATCTGGATTTTCTGATGTAAACTTCAAGCAGATTTTATTTTCCTTTTTTAAGCATGTCAGTGTCACAGGCTCCTGATTCGTTTTAGATTAATCTCTTATTTTGCTTTATTTTCAAAGGACATCCATTACTTAGCTCTAGATAAGGGTGAATTGGTACTGGCTGAAGTGGCGAAGAAAAAGGCTAATGAAATTGATGCAGAATCAATAACTACTGGAGTTGGTAAGAAATCTGTCAAGAAAAAAGACATTTTAAATCAGTCTTTCTTTTAAACATTTCACATAAAATAGATCTTTTCAGGTAGGCTTAAATTAGTTGTTCACAGATTGAAAATAATAAATAATGAATGAAATTAAAGTGTATAACTAGAAAAGTAATGCTATGTTTGACTTTAAGGTAGCTTTGCCTCTACACCTAGTGGCTTCTCCAGCACTTTTCTTCTCATAGTGACATGTAAAATATATCTGAAGAGGAGCAAGATTTGCTCCTAATTGTCTTTGAATAAACAACAAACATTCATATTTCTATGTGTGTGTTCATTTTATTGTATCACAGAAGAGGAGGACATTTTTGAATGAAGCTGTATTGCTAGAAACAAATATTCTTCCATTTTCCGATCCTCTGTTTTCTAGGTCAGGATTGCATGGAGCCAGAGTTTAACATGGAGCAAAAGGCTTATGTCAGATATCAATCCTTGAAAAAATGCTGTTTACCACAGGATAGTCATTTTAACTCACAACAGGATAATTTAGAGATACCTTTCTTGAATCTTCCGTTAAACAGACAAAATGAGAAGGCATCCACTTTCCCTATAGCTTTTTATTTTCTAGCAGAGTTAGTAAATGTCCTCCAGAAAAAGCAAGTTGTGAAGTGATAATAGCTGCTGCTACTGCTGCTGATTATTATTCATGATATTAATAATAACAACACCTATTCTCAACAGAAGGAACACAATACAATCGATTAACTTATTAGCAGACACCACACTTATTTAGACTTTCTGTATTTGTTCAGACACAATCACTATATGGCCAAAATGTTGTGCACACCTGACCATTACGCCTATATGAGATTGTTCAACATCCCATTCCAAAACCATGGGCATTAATAAGGAGTTGGCCCACCCTTTGCAACTATAACAGCCTTGACTCTTCTGGGAAGGCTTTCCACCAGATTTTGAAGTGTGTCAGTGGAAATTTATGCCCATTCAACCAAAGCATCATTTGTGTTGGAGGAGAAGGCCTGTCCAGGCTTTCCAATTCATCCCAAAGGTGTTCTACAGGGTTGAGGTCAGAGCTCTGTACAGGCCAATGTCTTCCTGGCTTTGTGTCCAGGGTCACAGTCATGTCAGTACATAAAAGAGCCTTCCTCAAACTGTTGCCACAAAATTGGAAGTACACAATTGTATAAATGTCTTTGATTGCTGTAGCATTAACAGTACCCTTCACTGGAACCAAGGGGTCTAGCCTAAACCCTGAAAAACAGCCTCAGACCATTACCCTGCCTTCACCAAACTTTACAATAGGCACTAAGCAGTTCAGACAGTAACATTCACTTAGCATCCACCAAACCCACATTTGTCCATCAGTTTGCCAGATCATGAAGTGTGATTCATCACTCCAGCGAACATGTTTCCACTGCTTCATAGTGCAATGGCGGTGTACCTTACACCAACTCCAGCTACCGCCTGGCATTGTACAAAGTGATCTTAGGCTGGTGTGAAGCTGCACAGCTTTGGAATCCCATTTCAGGAAACTGCCAACTCACAGTTCTTGTGTTGATGTTGCTTCCAGGTGAAGTTTGGAACTCTGTTGTAAATGTAGCTTAGCTGTTGTATCTCCTTCCACTTCACAATAATAGCACTTACAGTTGACCAAGGCAGATCTGGCAGAGCAGAAATTTCAAGTACAGTTGTGCTAAAGGGGACATCCTATAACAGTGCTGCCTTTAAAGTCACTGAGCTCTTTAATACAACCCATTCTATTTCCAGTTCTTGTCAATGGAGATATCATGGCTATGTGGTTAATTTTACGTACCTGTTAACAATGAAACACCTGCATTCAAAAATTTGGAAGTGTGCACACATACTTTAGCCATAATGTTTCATACATAGTGTATTTAGCACATCCACAAGGTAAAACTAATGCAATTCTTACCTGTAAAGGAATCTGTCACATAAAATTGAATATTAGTAATTTACTATACCAAACCTTGACAAAAGTGATAGGCCTAATCTATAAATATCATAGAAAAAACATAAGGGAATACTTAAGATAATTCAACACCACCAAAAGTAGACATGGCAGCCAAAATTAAGCATATCCTACTAAATTATACAAATAAAAATGAAGAACTCGTAACAATTGTCACATCTCACTCCTGACCACACCTTAAGCTCACACCCTTAGCTCCCAATCATATCTGCTGTTGCTGGGCAGCAGTTGTTACCTGACATTATCTGAGACATTTAAGTGCTTATTGCTTAGTATTTATCCAGACAACACACTCAGAATAATCACTTGGATGTGCATCAACTAACCTTTCCTCTATCTTGCAGCTATACATTTGATATTATTATGTGCTGCCACAAATCCTTCATGTTAACTTGAAAGCAATACTCTGATTGACAAGAAAGTTTGTTTACAAGTTCCCATCATTCAGTTGGGGTGTAAAACGCAGACCTCCTCTAGCGTCATCATATGTGCATCAAATGAAAAGCCAAGTAAGGAAGGCTATATATTAACTCCAAAATGATTTTACATATTAATGACTAATGCTAAGGGCAACTTTTCTATATCTTTGTTGCTTTTTCTATATTTCCCTTTGGGAAGAGGGTGTAATTATCTTGTTTCAAAAGCTATGGGGGTAGCATTTTGCTTTAAGCATCGCAATATATTTCTCTAGCATGATGCAAAAGGCATCTTTTTTGACAAGGAAGTTTGTAAGGCACACATAACGCAAAATCAGACAATCCTATTTACTAGTGAAACTAATGAAATCAATACAGCTTAATAAAAAATGATTAGTTAAATAATAATGTCAGTAGTGCTTTATTGCAAATTTGTGTAATTACATGAGTGTACACTCTGTGCTTTACTGAAAAAAAATGTAAAAATTGTTCTCTATGTTGGCCTGTCTTTTTTTAGCCTCCTGTTTTTTTATATTTATATATTTTCATTGTAAAACTCTTTTTTTAATCATTTATTTAGATAGCAGAATAAGTGGTACAAACCAATAAAACATATATATTATTTCTGCCTTCAGTAACAAAATGTCTTAATCAAAGTACAAACTACTAGTCTCAAAAACATCACAATAGTAAAAAAAATTACCATATCAGATAGCTGCTCAAATCCACTCTCATCTTTTCATCTGCCACACTGACGTATTCTCACTTTAAAAGAAAAAATCCGTCTCAGTACCCATCCACTTATCCTTGTGGTTAACAAAATCCCACTAAAGCCAAAGTCAATTCATCAGCTCTGAAGAGAAAGTAATGTGCTTTATTATGTTGTTTGAACAAAGTGTTTGGAAAGAAACCTTTCAGCACAAATGTCAGTTGTAGACAACTGTGTACAAGAAAATTATGTGTTACTTAATAATGAAGATTTCTTTTTATTGTTATTGAACAGAAGACAGGTAAGGCAACATATTTTACACTAATAGCTTGTTTCAATTTGAATGAAACTAAAAAAGGAAAATACCAGCCAAGTATGTTTGGTTTAAGTTAAACAGGATACATTTTTACACTCTTTAATTGTTTACATTTCAAAGCAGATGTTTGGCTTTTACAGTATAAAAACAAAACATAATAACTTTCATTGTAGAAGGTAGAGAAAATCCAATTGATGTAATTGAAATCTGCTGTTTATTTATGTTTTCATACTAAAGGGGCAGCCAGTTAGGTTTTGGAGCCCTCCCTTTGCCCCCAGAAGGATTAAACTAGGCGGGCTCTGAGGCAATGCCAGCTTGGCCAGGTGCTATTCAGATGGCTGTTCCTCGCATACAAAGGCCCCTGTGGCTTGACAGCCTCTTTAGGTTTTCCTGCAGCCTTCACAATAAAGAGTTGCTCCAAAAGGGAAGCAAATTACTCATCAGCTGTTACCTAAACTGTACTGGGAATATTGTCTGATACTAGTGGTTTACTTGACCAGTATAACTTCAGTGCCTACACATTAAAGCAAATGAGGACCTGTTATTAATGAGTACTGGCATGAAATGACATGCCACTATATTATACAATGTCTTTAAAAAAAACACAGTCTAAATAGGGGAGCCAATCATCTTAATCACCGGCCTTTGGACTGTTTAATGAAGCAAAAACTAAACCTCTTTAAATATGTAGAAAAGATGCCCATTCAGTCTAAGTACAATGGGATGATAATGCTACCTGCTACTCTGTATTGTGGTGTTTTATATATATACAGTATGTATATGAATATATATGCTAGCTTTGCAATCTAAGTAGATCTCGGCATTAACGTTTGCAGTGCACCATGCGATGTGTTTGTTTTTGTTACGTGCCATTTGGTATGGAATTTATAAAAGCAGTGTTAATGTTCAGTAATGTTAATGTGTGTGATGTTCCATCTTTTCGATTTACAGAGACATAGCAACTAGACAGACACAGACACTTATTCTTTAATTAAGGTGGATATATAAGTATATATTTATTTATATGTATATTGAATATATATGTATATATTTGTATATATGTGTATATCTATGTATATATGTAAATACTGTATAGATATAAAATCAATGTAACCTCTATCGGAAAATCGAGGTATCGATACCCAAGTTCACTGACAGTCTTAAGTTAATTGGGACAGTTCTATTAGTGTTAATAAACTTAATGTTCCCCTGGCCAATAGAGAGCAATATACAGTAAATTAAATTTGTAAGGTTACTTGGGAGGACCACAAGCCTGGTACTCTCCAGTACAAGTCACTGATAAAAAAACCTGCAAGAACACCTGGTACCAATAGGAAGAGCTCCTCAAAGACAATATCAGGGCACAGAATGGCCATCAGCTAACCTGGGAGTACTTCTGAACCGTTACCTTGGAGTCATCCTGACCCTAAGCTTTAAAACACCTTTATGTCAGACTCAGTTTGGGCTTGCAATTGGAAGGTAGTTGTAAATGAAGGCTCAGTTGGTGGAAGGAAGGAAGGTCAAAGAAAGAGACCACCTGAATGTTTTCATAAATGAAGTGGGTCTGGTGATCAAATATGGAAGTGGGAAGGTAGATCAGACCTCTCAACAGGATCAGTAGGGTCACCTATTGTATTGTTAAGCACCAAGTTTGTATAGGATTTATTCTTTTTCCATTTTGTTTTCTTACACCCTGAGATTTGTGATTCCTTCTGTTCTTACTGTGTTGCTACCTGGATTTCCTCAATCCTTATTTAGATACAGGGTCCACTCTTGAATACCCCCTCATCATCCTGCATTTCATAAAGTATTCATCTGTCCTTACAACTGTAGTCTGTTATCTTTTGTTTATCATTTTGTTTTTTAAGTGAAATTAATTATTTTAGTTTATGTCGGTTCCTTTTTTGGCCTTTTTCAACTTCTGCATTGTTTGTCATGATTTCTTGTTTTGGGCTGTTAAGTCCTGTTTCAGGGTTTAGGCCTCTCATGACCATTCCCTTTAACAACATCAGTTGTTGCAAGTTGGAGCTGACACCCAGGTGAGTAAGGCAGTCGAGTTTTGCTCATGCATTTGCTGTGCCTCAGGTTCCTTGGTGAATGTTTCTAGCCATCTTGCATTTTTGTTTTGGATTAAGGTTTTCTCTTTTCTGCCCAGCAGAAATTTGCCCGTTATTCTGGATTAAGTGTTTGTTTCTCCACATTATTGAATTCTGGTCTAGTTTGGGTTTCGTTATTATTCAGGTCTCATTTTCATGTTTCATTATTTAAGTTTTTTTTGTCTCTTAAGAGACTTCTGCATTTCTTTGAGTTACAAAAAATAAATCTATTGAGGCTTTAAATGACTTCTTTCATTTGAGAATTTCTTATTGAGTATTAGCTTTTGGCTTATAGAGTTATGTTTGTGAGTAATTAGCTAAAGGGTTTCTGCCCTTTCCATGTCTTGAGCACCAGCATTTTCTTTTAAGCTGTTTGACGTTAATTAGGGAGTCTTTGCAGTAGCAGTTCCATATAAGAGTCTCTAAACCTTTAATGCAGTTTTCTTTGACTCTTGAGTATTATTTGTTGTCTTCATTTTTTAAGAGCTCTTAATCAATTATTTTGTTGTTAATTTAGTTCCAGGTATCTAATTACCAATTATCAATTGAGATGGGTTTTCTGGTTTGTTTGCATACTTGACTCAGATTAGAATTTTCCTATTTTTGTATTTAATAAATTTTCCTTCAATTATTTTATGGGTTTCTCTCAATAACTCCTAATTCACAGCTGTTATTTATTGATGTTCAGTGCATCATGGTTGAGTATTTGATTTAGGCTCCTTCCCTTTTATGCAATCCTGGATTCAAGTTTTCTGACAAATATATGATTCATTAGTCTGCAATTTGAATTCTCACCAAGTATTACTGAATTCCAAGTAACGCAGAGCCTTCCCTCTTCGTGGATCAAGCCCTGGTCTTTGAGACTGTGAGGTAGCAGCATTTAACCTGTCCATCCTACAAATTTAGAAAAAAAAAGATCTCATTCCAGTGTTTAATATTTTCTTTTGCAGTCAACGAGACCCAAGTGTATATAAGTACAAGTATAACGCTATTGTTAGTGTATGCATAAGAATTTAGAATCTGTTAAACAAATGCTGTTTTTATCAATTTATTTAAAGAACAAGGGGGTTAAGCCCCCCTGGGGCCTTCGGCGCCCACCCCCCAGTTGCAGCCATAATATTAGGAAAGTCTGTAAATGTACAAAAGAAAACTTATTATTTATTGGAGTCAAACTCACGAAATTCTATAAATATGTAAAAGAAAAATTAATTATTATTTAACAGAGTAAAAATCATGAAATGAGAATAAAATATTTACTCTCTTACCGTTTGGAGTATTCATGTTAAACTGAGGTCCACTATGCTTGATGCACGACTTTCTTGATATTTTAGTTTATAATTTAAAAATGGAATAACAATCTGAAAATCTAACAACATCACATTAAAGTTCGATAATTTCTGAAAAAAATGGTACAAAACATATATTTGTAGGTTTTAAAATAAACCCAATTTAAAGTGTAACAAAAAACGTGACATCAAAATGTCACATAAAATCGTTGCACTTTTAGGCTTAGGATTTTATATATAGAGAGTAGATATGTTTGGCATTTTCATATCAAAGTTATTTCTTCACAATAATGCGTCAGTCCTTCTAAAACTGTTTCCACTGTCCTTCTCCAACTGGTTTCATATTTGCTAAAAATAACATCATTGCACCCAAAAATAGTGTGCAAAAATTTTAGGCTTTTATCTTCATTAGTTTCTGAGATATAGTGGCTTTTAAAAAGACGATGTGGCCCTGATGATACAGTAAAAAGAAGTGCTACTAAAAAATAACAGTGTCCCTTAAGTTGTAACTTTTGAACTGTTAATGCCAGAAGCATGGGCTTTTCAGGGATTGTAATTTAGAATTAGGGATAGATAGATAGATAGATAGATAGATAGATAGATAGATAGATAGATAGATAGATAGATAGATAGATAGATAGATAGATAGATAGATAGATAGATAGATAGATAGATAGATAGATAGATAGATAGATAGATAGATAGATACTTTATTAATCCCAAGGGGAAATTCACATACTCCAGCAGCAGCATACTGATACAAAAAACAATATTAAATTAAAGATTGATAACAATGCAGGTAAAAACAGACAATAACTTTGAATAATGTTAACTTTTACCCCCAGAGGGTGGAATTGAAGAGTCGCATAGTTAGGGGGAGGATCGATCTTCTCAGTCTGTCAGTGGAGCAGGACAGCAATCTGTCGCTGAAGCTGCTCTTCTGTCTGGAGATGACACTGTTTAGTGGATGCAGTGGATTCTCCATAATTGTTAGTAGCCTGCTGAGCATCCGTCGCTCTGCCACAGATGTCAAGCTATCTAGCTCCATGCCAACAATAGAGCCTGCCTTCCTCACCAGTTTGTCCAGGCGTGAGGCGTCCTTCTTCTTTATGCGGCCTCCCCAGCACACCACCGCGTAGAAGAGGGTGCTCACCACAACCGTCTGATAGAACATCTGCAGTATCTTATTGCAGATGTTTAAGGACGCCAGCCTTCTAAGGAAGTATAACCGGCTCTGTCCTTTCTTACACAGAGCATCAGTATTGAGCATCAGTAAATATTATATTTATTATTATATTTAACATCTAACATCTAAATGTAGCTTAACATCTAAAACTGGTCCATTGTTGTGTATTTGCCAATTTATAGCTTGTTAAAAAATTCTTTTGTGCATTAGAACAACTTTCAGTCCTTTGTATCTCCATACTAAACCACGTGAGATCTGACTACCTTTGATAGGTATTACACACATTATAATTCTTCTTTAGCAAGTAGGATCCTGTCTGAAAGTATTTAAACTTTCTGATTTATGAGATTTAAAAATGGAAAAAAATCACTTCACACTTCAATTTCAAATACATACTGGCCATGTATGACAAAGCCTACCTCAAAAAAGAATTATACCAATGGAAAGAGCATGGTTTAATTAGTAAATGCACAAAATAGGAAGTTGATACCTTGAACCAAACTATATTTTATTAAGTTATCCAACAAGCTACATTATACTACTTGTAAACAGAAATTTTCTTTTTAAGTCAGATAAATATTATTAGTGTTATTATTAGTACTAGTAGTAGTATTGTATATGACGATTCTTCCAGTAATCTTTAAGAACTATGAATCCACAAAATGTGTAATGTTTTAATAACTATAATTTGGAAGTACATTGCTGTATGCTTCTGCTTGCCAGTTAGATATGGATCAAACTGCTGTGAAATCAGGTGTGTCTTATAGATATCATTCCTGTGAAACATGCTGTGAGTGTCTATGACCAACAGTAGTGGATAGGCAACATGCATCCTCATGGTCCCTCTTACAGTTGGACCAAGAGAGATAGATTATGTTGGGTCCCACTCAACATACACATCCTGAAGATCATTAATACACCACTTATATCAACAGACAGGCAGTATAAACTTCCAAACAATGTGGAAAAATGCATCTATGTTTTGTTCAAACTGTTTCTTTGCAGTTTGTTTAAATAGTAGAACTTGGTTTAGCAGAATTTAAACATTGACTATTTAGATATAAACTACATATATGAATTCGCTTGTACACTTTTATAATTGTATTACACAGATCTGTGATTGGGGCGGCACGGTGGCACAGTGGGTAGCACTGCTGCCTCGCAGTTGGGAGACCTGGGGACCCCGGTTCGCTTCCCGGGCCCTCCCTGCGTGGAGTTTGCATGTTCTCCCCGTGTCTGCGTGGGTTTCCTCCGGGCGCTCCGGTTTCCTCCCACAGTTCAAAGACATGCTGGTTAGGTGGATTGGCGATTCTAAATTGGCCCTAGTGTGTGCTTGGTGTGTGGGTGTGTTTGTGTGTGTCCTGCGGTGGGTTGGCACCCTGCCTGGGATTGGTTCCTGCCTTGTGCCCTGTGTTGGCTGGGATTGGCTCCAGCCGACCCCCGTGACCCTGTGTTCGGATTCAGCGGGTTGGAAAATGGATGGATGGAGATCTGTGATTATATTATAAGTAGCATGACTCTGTACTTTGCATTTCCCTTTGTAGTAAAACATGGCATGTTTGATACCTTAGTAAATAAAGCTATAAATGCACAAAATATATGCATTTAAAAAATTTAAAAAGTTCTTTTCAGTGGTATGATAGACTTTATCATTCACAGCAAATATGCATTTGAAATATAGACTTGAAAATATTTTGTTAATAGTAATTGGAGATGGTTAGTCAGGAGGCCTCTGCAGATTGTATGTGAATTGACCCTAATGGTAAATATGATTTTATATGGAAGAAGATGATCCGCTGTGGCATCCCCTAACTGGAGCAGCCGAAAGAAGAAGAAGAAGGTAAATATGACTTTACCAAATTAAATTGCTAAAGTGAAACAAATTTGTAAATTTAAAAAAATTACTGGCCTAATCTTGCATTTTCTAGTGAAGGTAATGGGTACCAGAGTCCCAATGTGATGAAAATACCGAATACATCTATTTTTTAGGCCAAAGATGTTTCCAAATATTTATCCACATTTTGAGATTACATACATTGTAAAACAGCATATTTTTCTCCATTTAAGCAGAGAAATAAGCTAAAATCAAACCATTGTTTTGAGATTTAGCCATTTTAAAAGAAGACCGGCTGTGCCCCTCACTTCACTAAGTTCATCTTCCTCTACAGCAGTTTTTCAAGGCCAGGAGCATTGATTTTACCTTGGAAGTTCATCACCAAGCACCCATTATTGATATTGAATGTTGATACCCAGATGTGAATTTCTGTCTCGGTTCTGTAGCAGCTAAACAATATTAACTGAATAAAGTCACATTATAGCTTATTTTCTTCCACTATACTGAAGCATTTTCTTTATTTATCAAAAATACTGGCTGCTGCCACTGGATTGACAAATAATGTGTGTACTTTGCGAATGCACACACACAAACGCATACACACAAGGTCCAATTTTGTAACTAAGTCACCTGAGTTTAATCGGTATGAAGTTTAATAAGTTCAGGACAAATGTTTTAACATAGGCAGAGTGGTATAGTAGAGCTGTCTCTCCTGCCTCACAGTGTTAGGTTCTACATGGAGTCTGCATGTTCTTCCTGCATATTTATAGATTGATTGGTATTAGTGAGTGTCCATAGGTTTTCACTCAAAAATGTTTTCCTAAGTTGTTTTAGTACCATATCCTCCGCATAAGCTCCATTATAAAATGCAAGAGCAGGCTGGTTATTTTTTAAAATTCATAAAATATGCTTCACTTTAGAATGTAATTTCATATGGCATACTAATATATACTATGATTATGAAGAAATAACTAAGTTTGATATTTTTCAAGTCGAAAATTGTTTCTTCACAAACATGGTTATATATGCATTTACTGCAAGAAATTGTGTTCTAAACTTAATCACTTTCTATAAATTTAAAAAAATATCTTGCCCACACTGGCGCTTTACATTATAATCTATAGGGCATATTTTTCAAGCCAAGACAGTTTGTCAACTATTTACAGCTATTTTGCACGCACATTGTAAAATTATTTATACATGTCATTTTTGAACAAAAAATGGTTTAGCTATTTTAAAGGAAGACCAACCTTGTGTGCACTTCGTGTTTCTGTGCAACAACTTTTCAACCCCCAGGGCGTGGTTTCCTCTCAAAAGACCAAATCATAGTAAACTTTTCATGCCACACGGTTGGTTTTGTTTTAATAGAAAACATATCCTTACTATGAGAAAAATGGTACCACGAATATGCAATAAAATGAGTATTTCCAGATCCGTTTTGTTGTCACAATCTTGTGTTAGAAACACTGAAGACATGGATCATTACTTGACAACTGTCTTGGCTTGAAGAATGGATGTACTTGTACATTTTTAAGCATTTTTCCCTTTTCCCCCATACCATCTGTTGTAAAGCACCAGAGAAGGCAAGATATTTTTTTTTAATTTGTAGAAAAGACTTAACTTTAGAACACAATTTCACATGGCAAATGTATATATACCATGTTTGTGAAGAAATAACTTCGACTTGCACAATACTAAACCTGTCGTTTAGAGATCTTTAATATTTAATTCACTAAGCTGGAGATCATTCTTCAGTTACATGCCTGTCTAGTAATTCTTTATAGTTAAAACCTTTGATTTTTCACAAAATGTCTTTTCATCATGTCTTTTCTTGTAAGTTTTCCTGTCTATAGAAAATTTGGTTCTGATCCTGAGTGAGGAGAGTGGGAGTTTCCAAGCAAACATTTTTGACCCGTGCAGAGTACTCGCAAAGACACTCACATACACCTTGAAAATGTTTTCTCAGACATATATTTTATGTAATAGATATTATCTATAAAGTTAATTATGAGAAAGATTACTTGGCTTGGGTGGCACGGTGGCGCAGTGGGTAGCGCTGCTGCCTCGCAGTTTTAGGAGACCTGGGTTCGCTTCCCGGGTCCTCCCTGCGTGGAGTTTGCATGTTCTCCCCGTGTCCACGTGGATTTCCTCCGGGTACTCCGGTTTCCTCCCACAGTCCAAAGACATGCAGGTTAGGTGCATTGGTGATTCTAAATTGTCCTTGGTGTGTGTACGTGCCCTGCAGTGGGCTGGCGCCCTACCCGGGATTTGTTTCCTGCCTTGCACCCTGTGTTGGCTAGGATTGGCTCCAGCAGACCCCCGTGACCCTGTAGTTAGGATATAGCGGGTTGGATAATGGATGGATGGATTACTTGGTTTTTTTAATGTTGCCATTGGTACTAGGGTGTTCTACCGTGTTGGCCATTATGGATGTAGGGAGAAGTCAAGCAAAAGGATAAATGACATTACTTACATCTTGCCTGAAGAAGGGGCCTGAGTTGCCTTGAACGCTTTCATATTGTATTCTTTTTATTTAGCCAATAAAAGGTGTCATTTTGCTTGACTAATGTTGTCATTGCTAATTGCTATTAACAGATCATTGCATAAAGTAAGTTAGACATTAGTTTGTAGAATATCATTTTTCTTGCTTTGTTTTTAATGCAAACTAAATGTTTAATTTTTATGAACATCAGATTTTTGGTTTATTTGCATAATCTGATCATTTCTATTTTTCTGATTCATTTTCTCATTATATAGCACAATAGCTGAAATACCCAGCGATGCCCAGGAGGAAAATGAAGTGTTTTTTTTTTTTTATTTGTTTGAGAAAAATATAATAAAAAAAAACGCAACTTTAAACATAAAAATAAATTAACAAACAATGAAGACTCACTAATGTGCTTCTTTTGTGGCCTTGTATGTATCTCATCATCCAGATGAGGTTCAGAAGCGTCCAACTCTATTTAATTTCAAAAACAACAGGGGCGCGGTGGTGCTCAAACATAAGGAATGCTGGCAGTCACCTCCAGTTCGCCCTCTGGTGGTCGTTCTGAGTGTCAGCTGGATGATAACAAGCATACAAGACAGCAAGATCACCCCCAACCCTACCCAGAAGGGGGTGGGTTAGGGCTGATTTCACCCTACAGTATTATTGGTCAACCAGTGAGAAACATGTGTACCAAGTTTCATGAAAATTGTTCCAGTCGTTCGGAAGTGATGCTGGAACATAAATACATACACACATACATTGACTTTTATGTATATATAGATTATAGTAAATAATGTACCTATATTTAACATATAAGCTGCTAATTTTTATTGGTAGCATAACTATATATAATTATAAGGAATGTGTAAGTGTTAAAGGAAGTTTGTGAATACAAGTCAGTCATTAGTCATTCAGACTCCTTTCATTAGATTATAGCTAAGTTGCACAAGTAGTAATCTGTTGGTTTCATTTTTGTGATATTTTTGATTTTATCATAATAACACATATAGAACAGTAAAAATGTGATTTCCTAAAGACAATTAATCCAATTTCAAGCAAGCATTTATTTAAAGCATGTTCCGATACAAGTAGCTGTCATGTGTCAGCAGGTTTATAGCCTTATTTCCTTGTTTATTTTGAGGAAGACTCAAAAGGTGAATACAACTTACATTAACTTTTTACATCCATCCATTTTTTATTTCCACTTTTTCCAGTATAGGGTCAAGCAACAGGGAAGGTAGAAATCAATCCTCGATGAAATGCTAGTCCAGCAGAGTGCACCACAAAGCGCACTGTTCATGATAATTTTTTTAGTATGTTGCAGTATTTTTAAGTCACTCTTGGCACCCATGAAGTGCAACAATGCATCTTTATGTAATGCTCCAGTAGAAAGTAGATCAGAGTAAAAGCATACAATTCAAAGTCGTATTTCTGTTGTTTTCTCTGAGAGACTATACTCTGATTGACTACAATGATGGGAGATGAAATGTCTCAGCCTGAGGTGGCAAATACATTCTTTTCTCCTATAATGCAGAAGAACAGTCTCAGCAATATATTACACAGCATATTTTAAGCAAAATACATTTTATTATTTTGTTTTACTTTGCTAAAACTGTTGTTATGCCTAATGAAGAGAAAGGCAATAAGAAGTGTTAAAGGTGAGCAAGAGAGGAAACAATGAGAAAATAAGCCAAAAAATCAGTTTGCAAAAGTCTATCCTAACCAATACCAGTTCCAAAACACTTACTTAAAATTGTAGTCATTATAATGAAGTCCTATGTCTAAATGCCAAAAAGGATAAACTGTAACATAACACCCACAGCAAGCTTTCTGTTTTTATCTGCAAACTCAGATGAACTGACATTTATACCATTATGGCTATGAAATCAGTGCACTTCCAGTAGATATCCCAGGCAATGCTGTAGCGGCTGCTGGCTCCTTAAAATAAACAAAATGGTATCAAGAAAGATATGAAATAATTTCAGCATAAATTATTATATCTTAAAACGAACCCGTTGGTGGACACTGGCGGTGAGGGATGCTGTCAAGCTGAAGGAGTCCTACTAGACCCTTTTGTCCTGTGGGACTCTGGAGGCAGCTAATAGGTACCGGCAGGCCAAGCGGAATGCGGCTTCGGTGATTGCTGAGGCAAAAACTCGGGCATGGGAGGAGTTTGGGGAGGCCATGGAGAACGACTTTCGGACGGCTTCGAGGAGATTCTGGTCCACCATCCAGAGTCTCAGGAGGGGGAAGCAGTGCAGTGTCAACACTATATATGGTGGGGATGGTGCGCTGCTGACCTCGACTCGGGACATTGTGGGTCGGTGGGGGGAGTACTTCGAAGACCTCCTCAATCCCACTGACATGCCTTCCAATGAGGAAGCAGAGCCTGGGGACTCGGAGGTGGACTCCCCCATCTCTGGGACTGAGGTCACCGAGGTGGTCAAAAAACTCCTTGGTGGCAGGGTCCTGGGGGTGGATGAGATACGCCCGGAGTTCCTCAAGGCTCTGGATGTTGTAGGACTGTCTTGGTTGACACATCTCTGCAACATCGCATTGACATTGGGGACAGTGCCTCTGGATTGGCAGACTGGGGTGGTGGTCCCCCTCTTTAAGAAGGGGGACCGGAGGGTGTGTTCCAACTACAGAGGGATCACACTCCTCAGCCTCCCTGGAAAAGTCTATTCGGGGGTTCTGGAGAGGAGGGTCCATCGGATAGTCGAACCACGGATTCAGGAGGAACAGTGTGGTTTTCATCCTGGTCGCGGAACAGTGGACCAGCTCTACACCCTTAGCAGAGTCCTGGAGGGTGCATGGGAGTTTGCCCAACCAGTCTACATGTGTTTTGTGGACTTGGAAAAGGCGTTCAACCATGTCCCTCGGGGAATCCTGTGGAGGGTGCTCCGGGAGTATGGGGTACCGGACCCCCTGATAAGGGCTGTTTGGTCCCTGTACAACCGGTGTCAGAGCTTGGTCCGCATTGCTGGCAGTAAGTCAAACCCATTTCCAGTGAGAGTTGGACTCTGCCAGGTTGCCCTTTGTCACTGATTCTGTTCATAACTTTTATGGACAGAATTTCTAGGCACAGCCAGGGTGTTGAGGGGGTCCGGTTTGGTGGACTCAGGATTGGGTCACTGCTTTTTGCAGATGATGTTGTCCTGTTTGCTTCATCAGGCCGTGATCTTCAGCTCTCTCTGGATTGTTTCACAGCTTAGTGTGAAGCAGCTAGGATGGGAATCAGCACCTCCAAATCCGATACCATGGTCCTCAGCCAGAAAAGGGTGGAATGCCCTCTCAGGGTGGGAGGCGAGATCCTGCCCCAGGTGGAGGAGTTCAAGTATCTCGAGGTCTGGTTCACGAGTGAGGGAAGAATGGAGCGTGAGATTGACAGGTGGATCAGTGCGGCGTCTGCAGTAATGCGGGCTCTGCATCGGTCTGTCGTGGTGAAAAAGGAGCTGAGCCGTAAGGCAAAGCTCTCAATTTACCAGTCGATCTATGTTCCTACCCTCACCTATGGTCATCAGCTATGGGTAGTGACCGAAAAAACGAGATTGCGAATACAAGCGGCTGAAATGAGTTTCCTCCGTAGGGTGTCTGGGCTCTCCCTTAAAGATAGGGTGAGAAACTCAGTCATCCGGGAGGGGCTCAGAGTAGAGCCGCTGCTCCTCCGCATCGAGAGGAGTCAGATGAGGTGGCTCGGGCATCTGATCAGGATGCCACCTGGACGCCTCCCTGGTGAGGTGTTCCAGGCACGTCTAACCGGGAGGAGGCCCCGGGGAAGACCCAGGACACGCTGGAGGGACTATGTCTCCTGGCTAGCCTGGGAACACTTCGGGATTCTCCCAGAAGAGCTAGAAGAAGTGGCCGGGGAGAGGGAAGTCTGGGCATCTCTGCTCAAGCTGCTGCCCCCGCGACCCGACCTTGGATAAGCAGAAGAGGATGGATGGATCTTAAAACAGAATCCTAGGTAAAAATAAATGCAAGAATTGAAATCATCAACCCAAACAAAACTGTATTAGTAAGTAAACGTTAAAATTACAAATTAATCTTAATCTTAATCTCTTAAAACAATGTTTAATTTAGAGTCGCACACTGTTTACTTTTATTTCTGTTTCCTCATCCTTACACTGTGCTTTCTAGAAACATTTATAATATTTTCTAGATTTGTTGTTTGATTTGTATTGTATTGAGAAATTCCAAATTTGTTTTCCATCCTCCATAATAATTTCTTTTATGTAAATACCTTACCCAGGAAATAAAGGGTCAATGTTTACAGTGGCTTGACTGTGTGCAAATCAAATCATTTATGCTTGTGAAAGATTTAACAGACAACATATAGATGGTCTTCCAGAGAAGACCTGTAGGCCCTGTCCACCCTGCTGCATTTTCATTTAAAAACGTGGATATTACTCTCTGTTTTCGCCTTTCATCAATACTACCCTAGCATTTTTAATCCCTAAAAACTGTGACTTTTGAAAACAATGTCTGAAGTGGAATACTTCTGAAAACACAATCTCAGTATTGTAATGTGCATGGGTGGAAATGCAGATTTTTGAAAATGCAGACTCTAACTCGAAGTCTGATTGGTTTGTGCTTATTATGTGGCCCTTCCCTGATTGGATCCTGTTCGTTACAACATTTCATTTCATAATGGGTCACTTTTCATGGAAGAAAGCCATATTCCATCATGGTTGGCGTAGAACAGTTGCTTTCCATGGCACTTGCTGTGTTGCTTACCTGATTGTATCTAAATTGCCTTTTGTACAATCTGAATAATGCATACTTGTGCTAAAGACAAATAATTTACTGTTGGCTACAATTTTGTGATAAATCTTGTGGCCAGTGCTGTTACCACCTCTTCAAGGATTTTTACACCTGTGCACACATGCTCAATGAACGTGTACTTTCATAAACGTTATGAATACTCTAGTATGGATAGAGATCATTTTAATTTAAAATTTTTAATTTAAGAATTTAAATTAAAACATCCTGGTTTCAACAAACAAAAAGACACACATGACTGGCAAGTGTAAATAATGCAGTCTGGGTCTTAGTCATCATTTTTATTTTTGAATTTTTGTTTCAGACAATCATTTTTTATTTATGCATTACCATTTTGGTTTCTTATTTTTCTTACTGGCAACACCATTTTCTGATATTCTTACATGAAATATTCTGAAATGTTTCTTGTAATAAAGACAACTGTTTCTGGTCACATGGATGTTGTATGTGATGTCAAGTGGTTATGTCATATGGCATTTTCATGATACTGTATGTCTATAAAAGTAGCAGCATGCATTGAAATGTGACCAGTTTCAACTGAACAGCATATACAATTTTTAAAAGTTTTTAGAAAAAAGGGAAAGGACTTTAGGTTCAAGACTTTTGTTTTGTTTATTTGACATTCTCGGGTCTCATTTGGTACTTTTGTTTTGTTCAGTTCTTCCCCTAATCTTTAGGTACTAAGACCTTTGGCTGGTTATAAGCACTGACTTTGGGTAGACCTAAGAAAGTCTTTTTATTTTATTTAATTTCAAGTCCTAGAGCCTGCAAATTCCAAAAGGTAAAACAAACACTTTGGACCTTCTCAAGTGAGCAGTCCTGAGGTGAAGAGGAAATTTTCAGAGGTTAAGTAATTGCAAAGGGCACAAAAGGAAGTAGAAACCTAACTAAATGACCTTCACTCTTTCTAAGCAGCAGGTTGTCATGTAGCTGGGTGTACATGAACAGAAATCTTTATAGTTTTGCTGTTCAGCAGCAGACTTATGAACGTGAGACCAAATCCAACATCCAGAACATTTTGGTAATTGTGCAACAGCAGAGAATCTTTATAGTTCCAGAATTCTCAACGAACTTAATGTCCATAAAAAATTGTTATTCAATTAAAACTTAGAGCTAAAACTTAAATATTGATGGGAAGCTCTGTACAGAGTGGTTATTTCTAGTGTACCTACTGCCACAGTCTCTTGGACAAGAATAACAACACTTCTTTGTTATAAACTAGGGGGCTTCACCCCCTGCTCGCTTTGCTCACCAACCCCCCTGCCTGCGCTACGTGCCAGCAACTTCATGTCTCTGCCACTCACAAACAACAAAAACTTTTAATTCTCATGGATAGGCCTCTTCATTGGGAAGAAACACTACTTTTTCCTGATGGCAACATGAATTGGACGATCTACAAGTCTCTGACTTAAAGTTTAAAGTCAAACAATATCTACATACTTCTGTCATATCACCTATGTCCATATATTCAATCTCTTTTTGCTTTTACCTTTCATCAATATTGCTTTGAATTTTGATTCCGTGTTTGGATTTACATCGTGACTATGCAACATATAACTGCCCGTGAGTGCATATCGCTTCTTTCTCTCTACACAAACTGTGTCTGACAATAGCATTCACACAAATGAGAAATGATTGAACTGTGTGCATGGTTGTAAATGTTTTAGATGTAGGCAGGACTTTTCCAAATCTCTGTGTATAAAGTCTTGTCTCGCAGGGCTTGACATTTTCTCTCGTGGGATTTCACTTTCACCAAACAACCAATCTTTTAATTTTCGCGCATATGCCTCTTCATTGGGAAGAAACACTACTTTTCCCTGATGGCAACACAAATTAGACAATTTATAAGTCTCCGACTTAAAGTTTAAATCCGAACAATATATTCGATCTCTTTTCACTGTTTCGTTATCCATCTATCCATTTTCCAACCCGCTGAATCCGAACACAGGGTCACGGGGGTCTGCTGGAGCCAATCCCAGCCAACATAGGGCACAAGGCAGAATCCCGGGCAGGGTGCCAACCCACCGCAGGAACTGTTCCGTTATTTCACTGAGTAATAATTTTTGTTGCGGTGGGTTGGCACCCTGCCCGGGATTGGTTCCTGCCTTGTGCCCTGTGTTGGCTGGGATTGGCTCCAGCGGACCCCCGTGACCCTGTGTTCAGATTCAGCATTTTGGAAAATGGATGGATGGATGGATAATTTCTGTTCGTTTGCACTTATACGATCTTTACTATAATTTTTTTGAGTCTTTCGAATTTTTGTACTTCCATTATCTCTAACCTGCTCTGCATGTATATCGCGCTAATGTTTTTGAATTCTTTATGACTACTATCTACTGTTTGTCTTTTATTTCCGGCCCAGGGCGTGGTTAAATCTCTTGGCACAAAGTCTCATCTCGCGGGACGTGAAAGTGTCTCTCTTCAAAAGATCATGTCTCGTCGCAGGATGAAAAGTCTCGTTTCCGAAGATTATTTTTTTTATAATAGAGAGACTAACCTGAGCCCAAGCTCATTTTGGGGTATTCTTGGTTGAATTGTACTGATCCTCTGTAATATTTTTGTTATATGAAATATCTTAAACAGGTGTTAGTAAGGATTAAAAAAAGTCCAAGAAGTTTTGAACTGAAAAGCACTCTCCTCAGCTAAAGAGGTGCAGTGATTTGTGTGCTTTGCTAATATTGACACAGAAGAGGTCTTGTCATTTTGTTTGATCAGAGAAAGCTCAGAAAGTTTTTGAAGACTTAATGGTTGTTTAATGTTGCTAGAGTTGGAGCGACTTTCTCACAAAGATTCTGGAATTACTAAGAAATTTCAAACATATATATGATTTTCTAAGAAGCTACTGTGGTAAATAATCAAGCCTTGACACAACAAAGAGGTTTGGGGCAGCCTTCCGTATACAGTACTTGATAATTGGTTGCAAATGCAAAAAGGTTGAGAAAAATAGTCTTTACAGATAAGAGTCCATAACAGAACTGAACAGGTTAGGAAACATGGCGGATATAAAGTTGAAAAGCAGGAAGAGGAAGGATCTTGGGACCATAACTGGAAATTAGATCATTAGGAGGTGGGCTCTTCTCTTGATATGGAAGTGACATCCTCCGGGGCAGAACTGAAAGTGATGTCCTCTGGTGCCCGAACCGGAAGTGACATCATGGGAGCTAGGCTGAATTTCCTGCATCTGGTTTGTGGAGAGATATGAAAAAGGATAAATGCACTCTGCCACCCCCTGGTCTGACCAGGAATTACCTTCTTTTGAGCCCTTTAGCTGCCTCCCATTTATACGTGTGTGACAATACCCACTAGAAAATTATTGGTTATTAAATTAGCTTTTGAAGAATGGAACCATTGATCCCAACTGTTTGCAAATATGAACATAATTTCAAAACCAGAGATAGTTCTCCCTCCCAAAAGATATCTCGCCACGGAAGATGTTGAAATTTCAGAAGATTTTTTTAGAGAGTTTTAGAGAGGTTCCAGACAATGTGCCAAGTATTACATTACATTGCATTACATTCCTAGTAATCTTTAGTAAAGTAATTTTATAGTGTATGCCTTCACTGCCTGCCTGTTTCATTCTGGAGCTTTTGTGATGTGAGTTGCTTCCACGAAGTTACACATTGCATGCACACTCCCCCACCTAGGCACATTTGTTCCTGTGTCCAGGAGCATGTGTACACAAAACATACACTACAGTGATGTCCTATTGTAGAGTCCAGCTCATAACCTTGAAAGGCAGGAGGAGATACTAAACAACAAACAGTTGTGAGTAACATATTCAATTGGGCTTGGAATCTGGCCCTACTTATATCAGTGTTGTAGCACTGTGATTGCTATAGTGTGGTATATCTGATTTGTGTGTTAGATGCTCCGGAAGGGACTCCAGGTACCAGTAGATGAAGTTCTAGCCTGTTGTCTCTTAAGTAAAATTAGGGCTGTTCTTCACCAATAAAGTGACCCAGCAAGGAAGTTTAAAGCCACCTTATCATCAGAGGCACAGTAATTCTGTTAGTAGGAGGAGAATTGGGACACAGGCTCCTCTGGCAGGTCTAGGACACTGAGAAAAATAGATAGATGGTCGGTGAGAAAAAGAGTGCCGGTTTTATCGTTTACCTGTTGGTTACTTTGTTCTCTCCTTGTGTTCACCTCTTCCTTGTATTTATTTTGACAATAGATATGCCATTTGTACAATACATTTAGCTTTGGTGCCTTCTTCTATCACCACTATATATCACTAGAAAGCTGGCAATCTTCCCTGCAATGCAAAGTAAAATTTTAATATTTTAGGATTGGTTGTAGTGTTTATACAAGTCAAATCCCATTATAGTGAATACCGAAGTAACAAAACTTTCAGAATAACAAATATATTTTGTTGGTCCAGACAAGCATTTATAAAACATAATGTTTACTGGGTTTCATTTTAACAAAATGTAAATTTCAAAAATGGGCATCAAAGATAAAAATGTTTTGCAAAAAAATACAATCTATACTGATATGGAATGGGTAATGTGAATGCTATGCCTACACTTTTGCCAAGAAAGTTGACAGTCTGTTGCAAAATTTCCAGTCTCAGGCAGTCTCAGCGAGGCTTGGCGAAAGTATAGGTGCAACATCATGAATTCTGAGCCGAATTCTGAGTCAGTGCTCCACTGAGAGTGCACGTGGGTGGATGCTGTACTGTTCGAGTTTCATGGTTCTTCACAAAGCTTTCTTTGCGATGGACAAAAAAAGTGAGAAACGTCAGTGTACAATGAAAGAAAAAGTTACATCTAGTGACTCATTTTCATTCTGTATTAATATTTCTACAAAAAAAAGTTACATCTCTTGTCTCATTTTCAAATAAAATATCTTTTGCAGTTTAAGATGCATTGTATTTTTGTACAGGTATCGTCAAGTTTGGGTCACAGAGTCACATGTGAGACTGGAAGGTGAGTCCAAAGAAAATACAGGTACTTTATTACTGTATAGAGAAGGAAGGTACAGTCTCAAAACTTCATTCAAAATAGGAGCTGTTACTTCAGCTCTCAAGCACATGAGATAGGAGCTGCGACACAGGAGCAGTCGTCCTGCTTTAGCTCCCATCTTCAGATTAGAAGAACACCAGTGACTTGGAATCCTTGCTGTGGAAGACTTGGAGAGTGTGAGGAAGAGCAGGGCAAAACCTGGTATTAGATGATCTAAACATCATGCAACAAACATGTTACAGGGTAAGCCTGATCCTTCAGAAGACAAATAATTACTTTGTCATTGGTTTACTGTTTACCAGACACAGCAGAGCAGCTATGGAGCTGTCCTTGCGGCGCTGCCATCAGAAATGGCGAATCGCCAGCAACCCCAGTCACAGTAGTATGTGTATTTGTTCCATATTCATTATAACAAAATTTCCGTTATAATTAAAATATTTTTATGGTTCAACGAATTTTGTTACAATGGGATTCCACGTGTATTTAGATGCTTATATACTATATAATATAAACAGTTTAATGGCTTTTATATGCAATGTATTCTGGGAATTGGAGTGCTGACCCCTTCACTGAAAAAAATATTACTTTAAACTTTAACAGTTAATGTCAATCATTTATTTTATTAATCAATGTCCCTTGTGACATACATTAAGTACATTAATAGTTTAAGCAATCTGGGAGTACACAAACAAATTTGTGCATTTCTGCTAGTCCCGGTACCTGTTAAAGACAGGTAATAGCAAATATTTTTTAATTATTTTATTCTATCTCTTACACTTCATTTAACCTCAGCGCCTTTCCTCAGTATTTGCATGTGTGAGTGTCTCTTAAGAGTGCTCCCATAAAGCTTGCTTCTCTGACATTATTTTCAAGGAGCCTTCTCACCTCCTCTCCAGTTTTATATGTGCCCTTTTTGAAGGTGACTCTCTCAGTATGCTTTACTCCTCCAGGTGCGTCTCACATTCGCACATCCTCCTCTGTCACATCACCAAAGCTAAACTTACCAATCATTCCAAAGCCATACAAACCATTCAGATTGTGCAGAGTGACTGGACACACAGATCTTAGTATTTTATTATATAGCACAGCAGATTTTTTCGAATTTAATAATGATTCAGTTTAATGAAACTAATGACACCTTTGCTCTGAAACATAAGCATCCATAAATAATAATCTTGTTGAGGACAAAGCCTATCAAATTGCAGCTCGTCCAAATTATTATGTGTTTTTTTCTCACTTTTAGTCACACAGTAACTTTGTGTAAACATTTATGTCCAAATACTGTTCACCATCACACAGTGTCTAAATCTGAATTTTACACAGGACTTAGTCATATGTGACAGTTTGTTTGTGAATCTGATAAAAGTTTCTCATAAACAAAGCAATATTGTGCATAATAGATAAGCCAGCCACGTGGATGAATAAGACAAAGCAGTGAAGAAGAAAGAAGAAAAAAAAAAACATCCATAGGTCAGCTTATTTATTAATGTTGTGGCTTTGTGCTGTTGTTTTTTAATGGGAACAGAACATCCTCTCCATTTAGCTCTCTAGCTTTTTCCTTGATTGCACAAGGGCAAGCTCATTTGCCTTTTAATTGAACATGTCTTTAGAATGCCTGGTGGAATTAAACAAAATATATAAATGTGTGTGCACGACGCTGCTGTTCTGATAAGCCAGGGTGCTTTTAGTATCTTTTTGTTATTTTAGTTTGAAATTGCCAGAGAAATTTGATAGCCTTTAGCATGAAACAACGAGCTAATTACAGTATTTCTGGAGCTAGGCAAGAAAAAAAGAAGATGGATGTCTAGAATGATTAAGGATTTTGTTTAACTTTCATGCCAGAATAGTGTGATTATTCATATTTAAAAAAAAAAAAAAAGTCCTGCTGCTCAGCTCAGTGCTCATCTTATGTTTCACACCTATATTGAATGCATCATTTGGTGATAGATTTTCAAATGTGAAGCATTGTGAGAATTTCTGTACAATAGGAGACTCGCAGAAGCCACCTTGACATTGTGTTCCGTATAGGAAGCTCCTCACATTTGCGGTGCCAAGTGCCACAGTAATCCCTGCGCAATCTTCATTTCCAGCTGCCTGTCTGTTTTTTGTGACAAACCATGCTAATGCTCCATATGCACACCCATCAACAATGCTCCTTTGACTGCTTCTATGATGACAAAATTTTGTTTTTAACATTCTTTACTGTGTTATGTTCACTTTTTGTAGTCTGCTTAGTGTACTGAATCCTACTTCAGTTTAGCTTCTTATTTATTGTAAGACTGAATTTTGTTAGATTATGCTGTTAGGTAATTGTAAATTCTTATTTACAGTAATTTGCATTTTGTTTTTACTGTTGTAATAGGAGGGGGTTACTATGACACCCCTCCACATCCACAATAACACCAAGGATACCAAAGCAAATTATACGAATTACTTCTTTATTAAGAAAAAATAATAAAAATAACACAAGGGAAGAACACTTGTAACAACAGAAGTGTCATATAACCAGGGTGAATGGCCCACCTGCCTCAACAGGTCTTGAATTCTGCTCCATGGGTCCAGTATCCTTCCCCATGTACCCCCCTTTCACATGTTTCATCCCCCTCTCTCACTTTCACTTTCACTCTCACTGTCTCTTGACCCTGGCTCCTTTTTTGTAACTAGTCATGCCTTTGGTAGTAAGTGAGCTTTAAACCCCATCTAAATGTCATCTTATGTTTATTCCATTAACAGCAAGCTAGAGTCCTCCCTAGTGGCCTTTTGTGTTCCAGCACCTATGAGCCTTCAGTTGCAATTAAAGTTGCAGGTCTCTCTGTTACATTCCCATACCTTCCCTGCTTGGGACCATGTTTTCCCCAATAGTCAGAAGGTGTTACCACATCCAGTGTCTCTTTTCCTAGAAAAGGGTCAGGAATTCCTTTTGACTGCTGGATTGCCTGCCCTTTAGTTTCCGGGGAAACAAATGTATGCTTCATCCTAAGTTACCTCTCTCATATTCACATGCTGAAGCCCCCAGCTACATGGCACACATTCAGAGAATGCCAGTTCCTGCATTTCCACACTAGCATACACATGACCTCTCTTGTCATTGCCAATGTGGCACTCTCTCTGTTTTAGAGGCTTTCTCTGGAGATTCCTCTTGGAATTTTTCCTGGGTGGCCCTTGAGATGTCAACTCCTTGACTGTCATGCACCAACTTATTCTGATTTTGCTTTGAAAAAACTTAGAATGGTGCTAGTGTAAGTGTCGAGGTGGAAGTTGACTTATTTAATGCAACTGTGCATTCTTCCTGAATATTCCTCCACTAATACCATTTTTTGGAATAAAAGGGAAATCATGACCACTTTCCCCTGCCATTATTAGTGAGTTCTACCATGAAACTTCTATAAGGAATTAAAAAATTGTTCTTGGTTGCCTTTGGACCTCATATTACACAGTAGGCAGTGTGTGTTCCTGAGAGGACAGAGAGTGGGTTGCCATATTTGCCTGTGGATTCCAAAGTGCTTCCTAGCTTATTAGCTCCTGAAGTCAACCTTTTCCTCTCATGTGCATTATTTTGCTATGAGTGATGCTGCAACAATGTGGCTAACATTCACTGTAGAAGGAGGGCAGTCATCCTGGCCAGGAAGGGGGATAATTTCATACCTGGACAGGAAACCAGAGAGGAACAACAGTCAGAATGGCAGGCAGAACAAGAATATAACTTTGTGTCCAGACCATATCCAATAATGGAAGGGCCAATGAGTCGGGAGCAGTTTAATCCTCCATGTACCAGGTGGCAGTGGTCCTCATGTGGGAACCCAGTCGGCACAACCACAGGGATGCTTGGCATATGGAGTCTGGAATTACAGCCCTGTTGGGGTCTCTACATTCCAATAGAGGGGGCTATCAGGGGAGGTCTCCCTACTTTTTTTATGATCTGGAAGTACATACCAGGAGACATGGAGTGGCCCCGGAGGCACTCCACAGTAGGACGTGAGGAAGAAATATTGTTTATTGTATTATTTTGGCTTATTTGTAGAGAGGTGATTGAACATTAGAACATTAGAACACTCTAGACAAGAACAGGCCATTCAGCCCAACAAAGCTCACCAGTCCTATCCACTTATTTCTTCCAAAAAAACATCAAGTCGAGTTTTGAAAGTCCCTAACGTCTTACTGTCTACCACACTTGCTTGTGTCTATCGTTCTTTGTGTAAAGAAAAACTTCCTAATGTTTGTGCGAAATTTACCCTTAACAAGTTTCCAACTGTGTCCCGTATTCTTGATGAACTAATTTTAAAATAAGAGTCTTGATCCACTGTACTGATTGCCTTCATAATTTTTAACACTTCAGTCATGTCACCTCTTAATCTTCTTTTGCTTAAACTGTAAAGGCTCAGCTCTTTTAATCTTTCCTCATAATTCAACCCCTGTAGCCCTGGAATCAGCTTAGTCGCTCTTCTCTGGACCTTTTCTAGCGCTGCTATGTCCTTTTTGTAGCCTGGAGACCAAAACTGCACACAGTACTCAAGATGAGGCCTCACCAGTGCATTATAAAGGTTGAGCATAACCTCCTTGGACTTGTACTCCACACGTCATTTTATATAATCTAACATTCTGTTAGCCTTCTTAATGGCTTCTGAACACTATCGGGAAGTCGATAGCTTAGAGTCCACTATGACTCCTAAATCCTTCTCATAAGGCGTACTCTCGATTTTCTGACCCCCCATTGTGTATTCAAACCTAACATTTTTACTTCCTATGTGTAACACTTTACATTTACTGACATTAAATTTTCATCTGCCACAAATCTGCCTAAGCCTATATGCTATCCAAGTCCTTCTGTAATGATATAACGGATTCCAAATTATCTGCTAATCCACCTATCTTGGTATCATCTGCAAACTTAACCAGCTTATTACTTATATTCCTATCTAAATCATTTATATGTCTTAAAAATAGCAGCGGCCCTAGCACTAACCCCTGTGGAACACCACTCTTAACATCGGCCAATTCTGATGAGGTTCCTCGCACCATCACCCTCTGCTTGCTGTGTCTGTACCAATTCTGCACCCATCTAAAAACATCACCCTGAACTCCCAGTTCTTTTAGTTTGATGCCCAACCTCTCATGTGGCACATTATCAAATGCTTTCTGAAAGTCAAGAGAAATAATATTATATGCTCCACTTTGATCGTAACCTTTTGTTGCCTCCTCATAAAATTCCAGCATGTTAGTAAAACATGACCTCCCTCTTCTGAACCCATGCTGACTGTTCCTGATAACTCCTGACCTTGCCAGGTGTTGCTCAATCTTATCCTTAATAATTCCTTCCATTCATTTTCCTGTGATGCATGTCAAGCGTAATGGCCTATATAGTTGTTTGGATCTGCCCTGTCACCCTTTTTATACAATGGGATGATATTTGCTATTTTCCAGTCCTTCGGAATCTCTCCAGTGTGCAATGACTTCCTAAAAATATGTGTCAAGGGTTTATATATGTACTCACTAGCCTCCTTAATAACTCAAGGATAAATATTATCTGGTCCTGGTGATTTGTTTGATTTCAGCTTATTTAATCTGAGCAGCACTTCTCCCTCTACAATTTCCAAATCCCTCAGTACTTCCTTAGTAATCGCGTTTACCTCTGGGAGTTTATCCACTTGCTCACTTGTGAACACCTCAGAAAAATGTAAGTTTACGGCATTTGCTATTTCATTGTCTGTATCTTCTGATTCCCCTTTACTATTTCTGATGCATTTCACCTCCTCTATGACTGTTCTTTTACTACTAAAATACTGAAAGAATCTCTTAGGGTCTTCTTTCGCTTTATCTGCTACAACGTATATTCCTCTCCAACTGTCTTTTAGCTTCCCTGATATCCTTCTTAATGGTTGCCCTCATGTTCTTATACGCTCTACGATTAACTTTGCAGTCATTAGTCTTATATGCCTTATAAAGCAGTTTTTTCCTTTGCAACTTCTTTTTAAAATTTTTATTAGTCCACCGTGAAGTTTTTTTTAATTTCCTAATAATGCCAATTTTAGGTATGTATCTGTCCTGCATTACATGTAAAACATTTTTAAACCTGTTCCACTGCCCCTCGACTGTCTCCACACTTAAAAGCTTATCCCAGTGTATCCTGCTTAGACATTGTCACATCTGGTCAAAATTAGCCCTACCAAAGTTCAACTTAATAATTTTAATCTTTGCATCTGTACTCTTACAAAATACTGAGAATTGTATTACATTATGGTCACTTGACCCTAGTGGTTCAATCACCTCTACACCCTCAATTCTATCTTGATTATTACAAAATACTAAATCCAGACAGGCTTCACCCTGTGTTGGTGCTTTAACATGCTGTATTAAAAAACAGTCATTGATTACTTCTAAAAACTCCTGCTCTTGTGCTCCTCCATCTGCAAGGTTATCCCAGTTAATATTTGGATAATTAAAGTCCCTGAGGTGGGTTGGCACCCTGCCCGGGATTGGTTCCTGCCTTGTGCCCTATGTTGGCTGGGATTGGCTCCAGCAGACCCCCGTGACCCTGTGTTCGGATTCAGCGGGTTGGAAAATGGATGGATGGATGGATAATTAAAGTCCCCCATGACTATAATATCTCCCTGTAAACTTGCCTTTTTGATATTACTAAAAAGATGTGTGTTGAAATTACTGTCTGAATTGGGTGGTCTATAACACACTCCTAAAATAAGACCTCTTTCCCTAATATTTTCCAGGCGAAGCCACGTGTCCTCACTACATCATCCAACTGCAGAGGACTTACATTTAAATTCTGTTTGGCATAAACAGCAACCCCACCTCCTTTTCTGTTCTGTCTATCCTTCCTAAAACTGTGTATCTCTTTATGTTACACTCATCCCCATCTTTGTTATTTAGCCAGGTTTCTATTATTGCTATAATGTCATAATTATGCTCTGCTACATACAACTCCAACTCACTTACCTTATTTTTGATACTTCTAGCATTAAGGCAAGCTATTTTTAATGTGCTACTCCTTCTACATTTAAATGTTTGCTTAGAATTTACATTACTATGCAATTTTATTTCTACACCATTGTTTGTTCCTCCATGTATAGATCTAAACCTGGCCTGTTCTCCCTGCCCCCCATGAGTAGCCTACACATACGCCTCCCCAATACATTGATGCCCCTCCAGTTCAGATGTAACATGTCACAGCGGGACAGGTCCCATTTGTTCCAAAAGGAGTCCCAATGCCCCATAAAACTATACCCTTCTACCCTGCACCAAGATTTGAGCCATGCGTTAAGCCTTCTGATCTCCTCAATCTTACCTGAACTGGCACGTGGCACTGGCAGAACTTCAGAGAAGACTGCCTTGTCAGTTCTGCTTCTCAGCTTGGCACCTAACTCTTTGAATTTGGATCGCAGAACTGACAGACTACCCTTATGTATGTCATTTGTTCCAACACAGACAATCACAACTGGATCCACCCCCGCTTTGGCCAAGAGCCTATCCACCCTTCCAGGGAGGTCTCCCACCTGTGCTCCCGGAAGGCAACACACTGTGCGAGACTCTCTCTCTGGAGCACACCTACACTTCAATCCCCCTAATGATTGAGTCCCCAACTATCACTACCTCTCTGTTTCTGGGAACTGGTTTTGAGGTGGCCCGTTGGGGCTTCTCATCCCTGCCTACCACCTCAGAATTATCAGAGATACCGTCCAGCTCCGCAAGGACATGATAATGGTTTGACACTTCTAATTCTGGTGTTGATGCCCCCAAACAGTGTGCACCCTTTACCTTACGCCTTGTGACTGTGACCCACCTATTTCTACCTGTCTGGTCTGGAATCTCCTTCCGCGCCACCTTGGGGGTGCACACTATCTCTCTAAAGGACACCTGGGCCAAGTCTGCCAATTCTCTATTACAACGCAGGTCAGCCAACTCCTCCTCCAGTTCAGCAACCCTGAGCTCGAGGTGCTGGATCAGCTGGCATCTCCTGCAGAAGTAGCCCTCATAGACAACTGGCTCTTCCAAACCATCATCTAAAAAGTCCAACATCCAACAGGACTTGCATTGCCCTGGCCTCATTTTTAAAATTTGATGTGGGATTAGTAAAAACTGCCTTAACTTTTTTTTTTCTTAAAATTAAATAATTTAACTTAAATTATTTTACACCTTTTCCCCTTAACCTCCTGTACAGTTCTCCCTCTCAGCAGCCTGCTATTTGTCTTTCTATGAGGTTAACTTTACTTTTCTCTTTCTCTTCTCCTAACTTTGCGCTCCTCTTACTTAAAAGCTCCACTCGCACTGTTTGTATTCCCCCCTATTAATGAACCCTTATGCTGTCGCCTGCTTAACTGTTCTACCTCTGGACCGCTAAGTACAGTCCAATCTAAAATAAACAAATAAATAAACTTTACTACCTTATCTGCTCCTACAGCCCCTTGTGCCTGATTGGTGTCTTAATGCTGCCCGCTTACCTGTGCACCGCTGAGCCTTCCCCTTTATTGCTTTGATGTTAGCCCCGGCCTTTTCTTTCTTTTCTTTTAAACTAAGGAATCGCTGTTACAATGTAGTTATTTGCTTACAGATGCTGATATCAGTTACTGCTGTTTTCTACCCTGCCTCCTCGATGCTAATTCAAATACAGATAACAAGATCAAGCACACGTAGCCTACAAGTACAAGTAACTTTTCCAAGCACACCTCCAAACACCCAGCTACTTTTGCTCTTGTGTGGGCGAAAAAAAGGCAAAAAAAAACCTTCTAAAGGGAAAAAAGCTTTAAAATTCCTACATAGTTCCTTAGCGGCAACCAAAACCCAAGTTTTTAAGAGCAAAATGTATTTGTTTATTTAAATCTCACACCACAGAACAGACCAAAAACTCTCAACAGCCTCTAGTGTTTGCAAAGCACAAGTCAGCACGTCCACACCAGAAGTGTGGTTGTTTGAATAAATACTGTATATGCTTTATTTTAACTTGAAAGTGTGCTTACTGTGCCTTAGCTCTAGGGCTCAATTGTGTCCCCTACAGGTTACATCACCATCCTAAGTGCATCATACTTGAACCATCTTTTCTTTCTTATTTATATTTTGCTACATTCACATTACAAGCCTCATTTTTCAATTCCAATTTTTTGCTCAGATCAGATTTGTGTATCTTGACAGTTCACATTCATAAGTACAAGTAACCTGTATCTAATTGTAATGTGAAGGCATCTGTCCCCAAAAACGGTATGCATGCCCACATTGATACATTTGTGCATGAGTCATCTGCATCACCAACAACAAAAAAACCATCATATCTGTGAGCCGACTCATGGTATTAAAACTGACAAAATGGATGTGCTAGAAGCAAGTGTATCCAGCTGTACATGATTAGGTTAAGGAAGTGAAAAAAATTCAAACAGCTAGCATTTGCTGTTTTCGCAGTTATTGCTGGCACTGCTGCAGCAAGAGATGTGTTGGTATGAGGAGGAAGCCAACAATGGTGGGACCGTGACTGTTGTTGCAGCTGTAGCTCCCCTCCATTTTTGTTCGGCCACACTGGCAGTGCTGGCTGATGACGACAGCACTCTGCCTATTCAAAAACACAGGAATTCCAGTCTGATCGTTCTCATTCATGTCGTGTGACCATGTATCATCCAATCTAGGACCACATATGAAAGTGACTCAAATCTAGTTTGAAAAGACTATTTTTCGGTGTCCACACAGCCCTGAAAACATCACATTTGTGTCACTTTAAGGTAAAACTGACAAAATGGATTTGGTTCACGTCATCCTCGTAATGTGAATGTAATCTTTGTATGTTTCCTTTGATCTTGATCACTGTTTTACAATTTTTGAATTGCCATTTCTGACCATTTTCGATGGATTTTTGTCCTCCGCTCAGTATTTTATTTTTTGGGAACTGCTTTCATGTGTATTAAACATTGAATTGGAGTTTTGCATTTTATTCTCATTTATTACTGTGCTGGAGAGTGGCAACATGTTACATGTTGGTTGGACATGAAAGTTAGAATTTCATTGTACTCTGCGTATGTGACACTATACTACTACTACTGCTACTACCACCATCACTGCTTGGAGTGCACAGATTTCCATACTCAAACAAGCTATGTCAGCTTTGCTCCTACATCATGCTCCAGCTTGCATCATAATATCTCATCAGCACATCTGAACAATCATTTTAATTACATTGTATAATCTTTGCTTATTATTTACTAGTTGGATTTTGTGCCTACTTCTACTTTTTCCAATTAGTATCTATACTAATATAATAAAAGGCAAAGCCCTCACTCACTCACTCACTCATCACTAATTCTCCAACTTCCCGTGTAGGTGGAAGGCTGAAATTTGGCAGGCTCATTCCTTACAGCTTACTTACAAAAGTTAAGCAGGTTTCATTTCGAAATTCTACGCGTAATGGTCATAACTGGAACCTCTTTTTTGTCCATATACTGTAATGGAGGAGGCGGAGTCGCGTATCACGTCATCACGCCTCCAACGTAATCACGTGAACTGAAAACAAGGAAGAGCCCCAAAGAGCGCTGAAGAAAACATTCATTACACAATTGAGAAGGCACAAGAGAGCGGCTCACGTGAACTGACTGAATGCAGCACGAGTGATCACTTCGATACTGTGGAAACAAAGCACGGTGTAAAACGTAAGTTTAAATTAAGTTTATAGAAACACTACCTCTGCCGTTTGCAATACCATATTCGTGAGATACAAGTTTAATGAGAAGACACGAGGTATAAACGAGACTTTGGATGACTTTGTAACAGATTAAAAATTGCTGTAGCGAGAAACTTTTAAGTGCCGGGTCTTAGCTAACATTAAATAAAGCCGTGGACATCGCAACATCACACAAGACAGCGGCTCATGTGAACTGACTGAACGCAGCACGTCGGAAACAAAGCACCGTGTAAACCTAAAGTTTAAATTAAGTTCATAGACCTACAAAAGGTTGCCATTGATTTGAGGCAAGATTGCTTTTCTCCTGTACAACTATACGTTGCATTCTCAAGAGTGTGCTTGCACGGCTTGGTCATATTACAACCGGAGTGCTGAACTTACAACGTGGTATACAAACAGAACTATAACAATTGTAAAAAAAGGGAAAAAAAAAAGCGAAGAACCCGTGGATTAAATAAAAAGGCTCCTTCCTTGGCGAAGCAAGGAAAAAGGAAGACCTTATATGTGTATATATATGTAGATATGTATATATATATGTAGATATGTAAATATGTATATTTTTATATATGTGTCTGTATGTGTATATATATATATATATATATATATATATATATATATATGTGTGTGTGTGTGTGTATGTATGTATGTATGTATGTGTGTATATATATATATATATATGTATGTGTATGTATGTATGTGTATGTGTATATATGTATGTGTGTGTGTATGTATGTGTGTATATGTATGTGTATATATATATGTTGATATGTGTATATATATATATGTATATATATGTGGATGTGTATATGTATATATATATGTATATATGTATATATATATATGTATATGTAGATATGTGTATATGTAGATATGTATATATATGTATATATGTTTATGTATATATATGTTTACATAACCTCTTTAACACACTACTTCTCCGCTGCGAAGTGCGGGTATTTTGCTAGTAGTATTATAAAATTATTATATATATTAGTATATTGAAAATGAAAATCAGCAGTTATAAACCTGGAGGAGAATGATGATGTCTTGTTGTTTTATTAGGAAAGCATGCATGCTGTTACCTTGCCCTTTTCTGTTTCATTTTTTCATCTTACTTTTTATTACACCATTTATATTTTAGTCAACTACATGACAGTCAACTGAGTTTTCCCATTTAAACTTTCCAGCAATTTAAAAAAAAAATCAATTTTTTTTTGCTCATCTTGAACAAATGATTACAAAATCAGATGTGGAAATGAAGCACAAGGGTCTAAACAAAAGTGTGAAAAGTAGTCTTTGAAATAGGCATAACTGAAAACGGGAAGGAAAACTGAATAAAAATCAAAATTCAAAAAAAGCTGACACAGAAGATTCAGACTAAATAAAATTTATTTCCTGTGATAACCAATAAGATCTTGTAAGGTGCTTTGAGGTTTGATACAAATTCCTTGACAGTGAGTTTTTGCACCGCCATCTTAAACAGTCTTTAGGCCAAGTCCCCTCCAAAATCTTGTTTCCAGTAATAAAACCTCACAAGAATACCACAAACACAAAATGGCACAATGATGAAGTCACCAAAGAAATGCTAAAAAATAATATCCATATTTATTAATTGTAAAAATATGAAAAATCATCCACCAAACATATCTCTGAGATGCCAATCTTCGATTCATAACATAAGAATTGTGAACACTTCAAGTTGGCAATACAGTCTTCTGTTTAATGGCCTACTAAGGTCCAGCTTGAGCTTATGAGGTTTCGATTGTCACACATGTCTGATTACTTGGCAGCAGTTGTTTCTCACATCACACGTGATCACCCAGTTTCCAATACTATAAAAAGGGACAAGAGAGACAGCAGATGCATATTCTTTGAGCCTTTCACCTACCCAAAGAGACGAGACAGGTAATGAGTAAATAACATAAAATTTAGAATAAAGAGGAATATGAATAGTTAAAGAAAAATAAAATTGATTCATTACCAATAGGATTTCTTTTAGTTGTAATATTTTGTATTTAAAAAATTCCCATCTTTGCTTTGGCTTTTTATATTGAATTTGCCTTATCTTTAATGTCTCGGTTTTGCCTAATCATTTCTGAACTTGCATGGTTTATGTTGCTTATGTTTTTTCTCTTGCACGTTGTTGAAATTAATTTTTGCATAGACATGCCACACCTATAGTGGTGCAGAGGTAAGTGATCTAGCCAATATGGAATGTTCACAGGAAGGAAAGGTAATACTGTACTCATCAACAGTCTGCGCCATAATTTGTTTTTCCTTGGAGCCTTTCTGATAATAGTAGTCCTTTTTTGGCTGTCTGTGTCATTGATTGCTCTTTGTACTTGTAACATACCAGAAAATGCTCCATTTTAGGCTCTCCTCAGGATTTGCATGACACATTGCCCTTTAGAGCTCCATTAGCCACAAGTGAGCCATTTTTGCTCTGTTAAGATTAAAAGCTCAAAGAAAGAATTATCAAAGGATTCCAGAAAGGAGCCCTTCAGTACTTTCACAGTTCAACTGTACACTGTGAAGCCACTTTATTAGGTACCGCACACAACAACAAATAGTCATGTGATGGGGGACAGCTGCCCTTTTCACATAATCAATTAATGACTTTAAATAAGCAAAGAATGCTATCTGACACAGATATGAAGGCACTAACAAAACTTGTGTGTGCCATTCAGAAAGAAAACGCACCAACTCAAAGATTTTAATGGATTTCATTACAACATGGCATTCTTTGCCAGACTTGCCCAGCTAGAGATTTTCAAGAACAAAAACACTGCTGAAATTTTGTAGTGGAATAATGCAACCAAAATAAACCAAGTTAAAAAAAAAGAAAACATATTGCTAATAATTTGATCAAAAACAGACTGAAAGCGATATAGTTTATGCAGCTTAATAAGCTCCTATTTAGAGCCACAAGATCACGGCCTGGACGGTGTTGAAAACAGTCAAACAGACAGTTTTACTGAATAATATTGAGATAATGTCAAAGTCCCTTTCCACTCAGGATAAATTCCAGTCTGTTTAAAAAAAAATGTCCTGTGCCAAATATATACTTCTCACTTATTCGCAAAGTCTGTGCTTTCCGATTCACGTCATGTATTTAAACAGCGGATTCGGGAGAGAAGTTCCTTATAGACTACTACTCTGTTTCGACAGGCAACAAACCATTAATTCAGAAACTGTCTTTTTGAGTCTGCATAGAGTGAATATCATCAGCAATAACATACGTTAAAAGGGTGTCCTATTTACCCTCAGTTTTAGGTACTTTGGTTTGTTGAAGGTATTTTACTTGCATTTCTGGCTTTTATAACTAGAAATTCCTAGATTCTGAATTAATGAATTGCCAGTGGAATAACACCATCCTCAACAGACCTGCCATACAGTCCGGAGAATTTGTTCTTTTTTAAATTGGATCATGTTTCTAAATTTTAACTTCATGGAGTTTTGAAAGAATGTTAAACAGAAATAACACAGTAACCAAACTGGTGCTGTTGGTTCAAAGTGCTCACACACATAGGACCAATGAGATTAAGGCAAATACAAAATGTCTGAATGATGTTGTTCCCTGCAGGTACTTTAAGCCTAGTAACTAATATGTTAAACTGTAAACCATTGTGTTGCCAGTTCAGCCCCCACCTCCATAGTAATTTGCTTAAGCTGCCAGTGTCCCAGTTTTAGGATTCTAACAAATGTTGCATCACATTGACGTGCATGTCATTTGAGATAAAAGAGTCAACCATCTAATTACACATTGTGTGTTACTTTGTACCTACACGTGAGCTATCATCATTTTCATTTCTTAAAATAATCACCCTGAGCTCTGCTATAGAATCCTGCTCTGCCATTTTAAAGTTTCCACTGGGCAGGTGTTTTTCTTATTAGCAGGGATATGCTCAATGTATAGCATTCTAGGTTGCTAGCTACACATTGTCCAGTTTTAACTTGTCTAATGGAGCTTGTTGTTTGGATCTGCCTACATAAGTCTCAAAAGGGTAAGAAATAAGAAAGAGCCTGGAAGACAAGATCTCCTGGATCACAAATATCTCTCTGCACTGCACCTACATACATTCATCCATCCATTCATCTATTTTCTAAGTCTGCTTTATGCTGAGCAGGTTTGCTGGGAAGCTGGAGCCTATCCCAGCAAACAGGGCACAAGTCAGAAGCAATCCCTGGACAGGGTGCCAGACTATCACAGAGAGAACACACACACACATCCACAAACTAGGGCCCATTTGGCATCAGCAATCCACCTAATCTGCATGTCTTTGGACTGTAGGAGGAAACCCATGCAGACATGAGGATATGAACTCTGGACTTTACCACTGCACCACTGTGCCACCTGGTCACATTCAGTATATATGTTATAAAAAATAAGATACAAAATTATCATAATGGGATGGACAACAGAAGGCTACTATGGCACAAATCATAGATAATCTTAATAATGGTTACAGAAGTAATATGTCACAACACACAGTGAATCAAACCCTGTTGCATATAGGACTGGGTAGCAGCAGGCCAGTCAGAGTACCCATGCTAATCCTTGTCCACCATCAAAAGTGCCTACAATGGGCACACAACCATCAGAACTAGACCTTGGACCAATGGAAGATGGCCTGGTTTGATGAATCCCATTTTCTGTTTTATAATGTGGGCAGCTAGGTACATGTATATCATATACCTGGGGAAGAGATTGCACCAAGATGCACTGTGGGAAGAAGACATGACATTGGAGGAGTTGGGATGCTTTGGGCAATAATCTTCTGGGAAACACTGGGTCGGGGCATTCATGTGAATGTTAATCTGAAATGTACCACCAACTTAAACATCATTGCAAACCAGGCACACTCCTTCATGACACCAGTATTAACTAATGGCGGTGACATCTTTCAGAAGGATAATGCACTCAGCCACAATGCACAGTTTGATCAGGAATTGTCTGAGGAACATGATGAAGACTTCAAGGTTATTGCACTGGCCTCCAAATTCCCCAGATATCAATTCAATTAAGTCTGATCTGAGGCTCCACCTCACACCTCACAGGAGGTAGAGTATCCTGCTGCTAACATCATGGTGCCAGATTCCACAGGTCACCTTTATAGATGTTGTAGAGGCCATACAGTGGAACCTCGGTTCATGACCGTAATTCGTTCCAAAACTCTGGTCGTAACCCGATTTGGTCGTGACTCGAAATAATGTTCCCCATATGATTGTATGTAAATATTATTAATCCGTTCCAGACCGTACGAACTGTATGTAAATATATATATTTTTAAGATTTTTAAGCACAAATGTAGTTAATTAAACCATAGAATGCACAGCGTAATAGTAAACTAAATGTAAAAACATTGAATAACACTGAGAAAACCTTGAACAACAGAGAAAACTAACACTGCAATAGTTCACGCTATAGCGCTACGAACCGCTCACTAAAAACACTTTTTTTAATGAGTTTTAAGCACAGGGAAAAAAATGAACATTTGAAAAATCCATAATTTAATAAACAACCAAGAAAAGTAACATTGCAACAATGCACGCTACGAACCGATCGCTGTAAACAGAAGTGAAGTGGAGGTTAAAATCCAACAGAAAAAAGTCTTCATTAAATATAATGTGGTTAAAACAATGCTCAAATCTGTCTCTTTAAAAACAAGCCCGATGCATTCTTTAACTGTCTTCTCGGCCTTATGCCAGCCCTCTCTCTCTCTCTCTCGCGCGCGCGCGCATGTGTGTGAGTGTGTGGGGGTGTGTGTGTGCGTGTCTGTCTCTCTGTCCCTCTCGCTGCACAGGGAGAGACTAAACACGTGCGGAAATCATCAGCGCGCACAAACCGAAAGGGAAACTGGCTTGTTCGTATACCGAGTGTGTGGTCGTGAACAGATGCAAAAGTTTGGCGAACTTTTTGGTCGTAACCTGATTTGTACGTGTACAGAGACGTTCGTGAACCGAGGTTCCACTGTACTTTGATAAATCAGAACTGTTTTGTTATGGAGAAGCAACAGCATAGGCAGGTGATCATAATGTCTTGGCTCATCTTTCAGATTCATCAGGAAAACAAGTTTTGATGAAATCTTATGATTATGCTACATAAAGCAGAACCTTCAAACTATTTTTGGAAGTATTGTATTGTCTTTTCCATGTTGTGTTTTATGATGCTTATTTTCTTCTTTTATATTGTACTAGCCAACCCGCGGCGTGCCATACGCCGCAAAATCAGGCCACTTTTTTAATGATTTTTAAGCACAGGGAAAAAATTAACATTTGAAAAATCCGGAGGAGAGGGGAAGGACGCCCATTACGCCCCATCTATCATGTTAGTCTGCTGATTTCTCGTTCAGTAACCTGTGAGTAGTGATGGGCGGGGTGAAGCCTCACGAAGCATCAACACGTTTGAAGCAATTGTGTCGGAAATCGTATCGAAGCGTCGAAGCATTTGACACTCACCTCTCTCGTGACACCTCCTGGCCATTTTCATTAACGTTACAGAAACTTATGATACACTTCAATGACGTCTGTTAAAAGTCGTATTGCTTTTATTTTTTCGTAGCTACAGACTGACAACGAAGAGAAGGGTTCGTCAGCAGCTTCTAGTGTCTGATGTCTAAAAAATATAAATATAACTAATGCCGACAGGCAGAATGCACTATACGATAGCAAGAGTTAAACAAAATAAGACGCCTCACCTCATGCATTCCCGGCTCTTTCAATTAGTATTTACTTTTGCACTGTATCATTATAATCGCTCGTGTTATTAGTATTATAATTAACCCTGATCTTTTCTTGAGATCACATTTAATAGCCTTAAATGTTTTCTTTGGTCTGTCTTAATTAAAACGGAGTAGACAGAAAATAAAGGTTTATCCCTGTGCTTTGCCATGTTATAGGTAAGCACATTTGAGAAAGAAAATGTAAAATCCTTAAATCACAGATGTCATTATTCGATCAAGTATTAAAATCTGCAGTGCTTCGAAAGCTCGACACAGTGTCGAAACCTGAGTATCGAGACCTGAGTATCGAATGGCCCATCACTACCTGTGAGTCACGTAGAGTTTTCATTGTTGTTTGCGATTCTGGCCGCTTTTCGCGTACTGAGTTGTTCCGGAGTCACAGTTGAGAAACAGTTTTTTAATGTCTTTTAAGCACAGGGGAAAAAATGAACATGTGGCCCGGTGCATTCTTTAACTGCCTTGTGGCGCTGTAGTAGTACGGCTGCTTTGCAGTAAGGAGACAGTGGAAGATTGTGGGTTCGCTTCCCGGTTCCTCCCTGTTGGATAGCAAATTATCCGCGACAAACCCCTTCAAAAGCCCATTTTTAAATAAATAATCATCGCACTCACAGTGTAGCGAGGGGCGTGGAAGTGTGGCTGAAACGGTTTCAGGGTAGACTCGTGCTTCGGGCATTTCTCCCCTGTGCAGTGTGTGAGCGAGCGAGTGAGGAGAGAGAGAGAAAGCCGGTACGTTAAGAGTGAGCGAGAGCAGGCTCGAAGGCAATGTGTTCCTGTGGTATAGCGGGTCCATAGCTCACCTTCAAAAGGCCATTTTTAATCAGGCGACTGACAGTAGTGGAGTCAGGCACAGAGAAGGTCAACTGCAGAGAGAGCGTCTCGACTGTTGCAGGGCCTGAAGCAGGTGAGACGCTAATGAAAAAGAGGCACAGAGCTTATTGGTTTTTAAAGACTGCTTCCTTCATTGTGTTTTAACTTCAGTTTTAAAGGATTGCGCGGCTCTCTCTTGCGCTGCCTGTGTGTGCCTCTGTCTCTCTGTGGCGCTGCCTCTGTGTGTGTGTGCGGCTCTCTCTCGTGCTGCCTCTGTGTGTGTGCGTGGCTCTCTCTCGTGCTGCCTCTGTGTGTGTGCGTGGCTCTCTCTCGTGCTGCCTCTGTGTGTGTGCGTGGCTCTCTCTCGCGCGCTGCCTCTGTGTGCGCTTGTCTCTCTCTCTGGCGTTGCCTCTGTGTGTGTGCGTGGCTCTCTCTCGTGCTGCCTCTGTGTGTGTGCGTGGCTCTCTCTCGCGCGCTGCCTCTGTGTGCGCTTGTCTCTCTCTCTGGCGTTGCCTCTGTGTGTGTGCGTGTCTCTCTCTCTCGCGCTGCCTGTGTATGCCTCTGTCTCTCTCTGGCGTTGCCTCTGTGTGTGTGTGTGTGTGTGTGTGTGTGTGTGTGTGTGTGCCTCTGTCTCTCTGTCGCTGCCTATGTGTGCGCACAGCTCTCTCTCTCACACTGCCTGTGTGTGCCTCTGTCTCTCTCTGGCGCTGCCTGTGTGTGAACCAAGATTCCACTGAGGTTGACTAATGAAAAGTCAACGTGGCTCAGAGCTGCAAGTGGACTGTGGCACAGACAAACAGAAATGACGGAATGTTTTTCAAGGCGTCGCGTCCGAGTTGGTGGGCGTGACTGTGATTTTTTCGTCGTATCCAATGGTCTAAGAGTTGGTGGGCGTGGCTCCTTCCTGCGTGCGCCATTGCCGTCTTACTTGTCGGCGGTTTAGTGAATCCACGCTCCTTCCGGCGTGCTTTCCATGGTTGGCTACTTGTCTTCTGGCTTAGTGAATTATATATATACATGTACTGTATAAATGTACTGTATAATGCCATATTGTTTTATGTTGACTCAAAAATGAAGACTAATGAGTTTAACTTTTTTTTTTATTCACTCTTAGAAGCATATTTTAACAATAATGATGTGGTTTAGTTTAATCAAAGTGGATTAATGTGAATTATGATAAGGCTTGTGGCAGGAATCTGTACCAGTTTGTTGTATGTTGTTGAATCATTACACTTGAAAGAGCAAAGAGAAGTGTATTTAGGGCTGCTTTTTGGCTGTCTTACACTTTTCACTCAAAGAAAGGTGGGATCTCCCAGTTAACATCAGTGATTTTTTCTTCTCAGCTTTGCAAAAGTATGTTTCAACTTGCTTGAATCACTTCAAGACTTGTGATAAAGCAGTAGAGAGCTGCTTTTTGCATTCTACATCTAGTTTTTCTGACTTCAGTCTTTACGCTGATTAACAAATTCATCACTGAACACACTAATAGTAATGCTGGCAAACTTTCAAAAATGCAATACTGCTTAATGCTTTTGGCAGACTATTCTTAGAAACAGTGGGGTTAAGCAAGTTTTTGCCTGAGACTGTCATAATTATAATATTATTTCTTAAGACCTCTTTACTCTCCACCGAAGATCTACTAATTGTGTTAAATAATTATTAAATGTATTCAGTAATTTCCTTTTCGCTTTTGCTTTGGGTGATATTAGATGTCTTAAGCTCTTTTGAGTGTATTTCATGCATTTTTAATATGATACAATAAAAATGTAATTTTCCTCCTAAAAATGCATATTTAACTATTGCAAAGCTACTTGACAAAAAAGAAAACAAAAAAAAAAAAAACTCCAGAAGACCGGTAAGGCATTGTGAGTCAAGTGGTGGAACCTGTAATTTGAATGAGTGGCAAGTATAATTGTAGAAGCCTTCAATTAACTAACTCCTGCTGACGATATCAAAGTAACTTTCTAGTGATGAGTAAAGAGAAAGGTTAGTAGAGTCATTTGGGGAATGTTTTCCTCTTTTTAACCGTAAAAGACATGTTATGATAAAAAGGCCCAGAGGGATGCAGGTGGTTTCAAGTGGCTTTTGCTTCCTTAGGTTTTTGGGGTTCGGTTTTCTCTGTCTGGCTACGGTCGAAAATCGGATCTGACAAAGCATACCATGTTGACAGGCCTAATAAGCTAATCACCAATAGGATTTTAGTGTTCTAGCCTACGTCGTTTTGGAGCAAGGAGATAAAAGATAAGCAAACAGTTCAAGTTTCAGTGAGCTGTCACAGCCCAAACAGGCATTCTTTGAAATATACAAATAACACCATGCGCAGTTCAAGCAATACCAACCTCCAAAGAAAAAATAAACAAAATAAAACAAGTACAAATAAATAAATTAGAGTAAAATAGTTAATTGGCTGCATTGGAGTATAATGATCCTGATCCTCAGGTATAAAGCTGAGATTGATTGAAGGATTTAAGTTTATCCTATCATTTTGGGCACATCATATTTAAGTTTAAATCCACATGTGTAAATTTTGTGTGTATATATATATATATATATATATATATATATATATATATATATATATATATATATATATATATATATAATAGTTAAAGACATGCAGGTTAGGTGTTGGAGTGGAAATGCTAAATTGTCTCTAGTGTGTGTGTGTGTGTGTGATCACCCTGAGATGGACCTTGTCCCTAGCCGAGTGATTGTTTCTGCCCTGTGCCTGATGCATGCTGGTATAGGCTCCCTTCATATGTACATGTATGTGTATATGTGTTTATATATGTACAGTATTTCTATATTTTCTAAACCTAACCTTGCAGCAACCTTTGTAATGCAAGATCCAAACATGGTTAGCATACCAAACTCTTACAAAGTGAATCACACACACACAGCCTCACTCACACCAGGACAGTTTGACTTTGCCCTACAACTTAGTAACATGTCTTTCAACTCTAGGGGACAATTGGACTCCTGGGTTGACACTACCATGAACACGTCGAAAACATGCCAGTTTTATATAGAATGTATCCCGGCTGACAGCTAAGCACAATCTGAGAGTGACAATGCTCTCTCCTGCACTATGATAAAGCATAAAATAATATACAGTAATTAGTGGTAAATCATAATTATAAAGTTATTAATAAATGCCTCAGGCCGGACTCAATCTTATCATTCAGTATTTAAAACCTTAGTGCCTGTGCTGTTTATTCAGATAGCCACAAAATTAAAACCACCGACAGGTAAAGTGAGTAACAATAATTATTTTGTTACACCTGACAAGGAGTGGGATATATTAGGCAGCAAGTGAACAGTCAGTTCCTGAAGATGATGTGTTGGAAGCAAAAAAAATGGCAAGCCTAAGGATCCCAGCGACATTGACAAAAGCCAAATTGTGATGGCTAGACAACTGAGTCAGAGCACCTATAAAAAGGCAGATCTTGTGGGGTGTTCACCAGTATGCAGTGGTTAGTACTTACTGAAAGTGATCCTAGCAAGTCCAACCAGTGAACTGGCAACAGGGTCATGGGTGCTCAGGGCTCAATGATGCACGTGGGGAATGAAGACTAGCCCATCTGAACAAATCCCAAAGAAGAGTTACTATGGCACAAATTGCTGAAAAACATAATGCTGGCCATGAGAGAAAGGTATCAAAACAAACCATGCATTGGAGCTTGCTTAGTATGGGGCTGCGCAGTTTTAGATTGATCAGAGTGCCAAAGCTGACCCCTGTCCACCACCAAAAGTGCCTACAATGGACACATGTGCATCAGAACTGGATCATGGGGCAATAGAGTAAGGTGGCTTGTTCTGATGAACCGTTTTCTTTTAGATCATGAGGATGGCCAATTGTGTATGTGTCATTTACCTGGGGAAAAGATGGCAGCAGAATGCACTCTGGGAAGAAGGCAAGCTGGCAGAGGCAGTGCAATGCTCTGGGCAATATTCTGCTGGGAAACCTTGGGTCCTGGATTCATTTGGATGTTACATTGAAACATACCTCCTATCTAAAGATTGTTGCTGACCTAGTACACCACTTCATGGCAATGGTATTCCCTGATGGCAGTTGCCTTTTTCGACAGGTTAATGCACCTTGACACACTGCAAAAATTGTCCAGGAATTGTTTTGAAGATGACAGAGAGCGGAAGGTGTTGACTTGCCCTTCAAATTCTCCAGATCTCAGTCCAGTCTAGAATCTGTGGTATATGCTTGAAGAACAAGTCTGATCTATGGAGGCCCTACTGTTGCAACTTACAGGACTTAAAGGACCTGCTGCTAGCGTTTTGGTGCCAGATACCACAGGACCCCCTTCAGAAGTCTTGTAGAGTCCATGCCTCAGAGCTGTTTTGGTGGCGACCTACCGAACACTAGGCAGGTGATATTAATGTTGTGGATGATCAATGTGTACAAACAATCCACCTAGCTATCTGCCCCATTTTATGATCTGCTTTTTCCAAGTGGGGTTTCTTTCAGCATGAAAGAATTTCCATGAAAGGACACACCAGCTCATACACTCATTCCTGCTGTTCCAATTTAGATTTCCCAGTTTACGTAATGTGGAGCTATGTGTAGTACTAGAAGGTTTATGTAAATACTGGAACAGTACATACAGTAAGTGGCACACCAACAGGACCAGGAATTCAATCCAGGTCCCTGGAGGCAGGCTAAACTGTGACATATTTGATGGGGCATGCAGATGCAGTAAATGCCTGTGGCATACACCTATTTTGACAATTAATGCTGACAAGGGGCTCCCCACCTACTCCCACCTCTAACAAAACTCTTAAATCTGAGGTCACAGGGTAAGATAGAGAAAAACAGCCTAAGGTGATAGTTGTTCTGGAGGTGACCCCAGTGCTAACCACTACACCACCATGCCACCTCACTTAAAAACCTTTGCTGCATAAAAAAAATTGTGATTTAGAAATTATGCTTTGACCATGGTGTATTACTACAGTGTAACTGTGAAGAAAACACGGACATTATTAGCACTAATGCCTTCTTATGTCTTCTTTCCCCACTAAATGAAAGCATAGTCATGTCTAATCTTTTTTTTTCTACTGTGTATTCAGCAATCCCTGTATAAGGACTGACAATGAAGCAGCTCCTTCGTTTTTTTCTTAACATTTGAATTGCCTCAAATGATATTTATTCTCCTTCACAATGACCTGTGTTCATAGGTGATAATGTGCTCTTTTGGGGGATTTTATTGTCACTGATTTCAGCAGAAGTTCTATTCATGTGCTTTGCAAGCATAAGAAAACGAGGCCTGCCACTAGGCGACGTGGTTCAAGTACATTTCCTGATAGTTTGTATCATTCTGGCCAGTGGGCAATATGACCTACTAGGGCTGGGAACTGGAAAACACAAAGTCTCAAGTTCAGGCTCTTCCACTGCCCCCATCCGCTTTTGTACACAGAAGATTTAAGTTGCATGTTTGTAAACTGTTGTGCTGGATATGTAAAGCAATTTCACTATAAAAAGGTGGCCTGCAAGTGTCAGAGAGCCCCACAAGATTTCATATGAGGAGTGGACGGGTTCACATTCCCTGTGTTAAATGGATAAGGTAGGCATAGAAAAGAGAAGGTTGGATGGATACTGAAATTTAATAAACAGCTTTAAATCCACATTTGTATAAACACGTGCATGCAGTGAGCTAAAATATAATGCTATAAAAATAGAGATACAGTAAAGAGAACTGCAAAAATGGCCTGAAAACCATGTGCATGAAATTGGGTGGGTATCAGGACATCAGCCCGAGCGAAAGAGAGAACAGAGAAACTAACCTTTCTTTTTGTACCAATTACACAAAGAAGCAGCCGTCTGTGTTAGTGTTGAAAGAATTCATTTGAAATGTCTGTCCGACAAGTTGTTGATTTAGAAAGATAGCCCGTTGTCATGTGCAGCACGGTACAATGCAATCAGTTACATTTAGCCACAAGGAATATCCAGGAAATGTTTATTGTGCTCCATTAATGGCATAGAGGAAGGTGCACCTCCAGGCTCTCTAGTGATGCAGTAAAGTGGAAATTCTTTATCTCCTAGCTGTATGAGGATTTCATTTTTTACTGTATGAAATGCATTCATCTGCATCACTGAATGTGGATACACATCTTTGGTTGTAAACAACGGCCTTGTCTACACATGGAATAATTCTCCACTTACCATGCAGTTTTAAAATCTTGATGAAATGTCCAGTAGCAATTAGAGCTTTGAACAGACCCTCAAGCCGCCGTCCCCAGGCTATGCTGCTCTCTTCATGAATGGCAGGGTTAGGATGTGCACTTTGTAGGTCACTAGAGTGACCTTTGGTGGCAGTTGACATTTGGTGAATGCTCTGGCAAGTGCTTCATTAATGCTAATACTTAAAGGTGTAAGCAGGCTGAACCTGGGCAATTGTAATAATCAGAGGTAAAGCCAAAAAGCGAATCAAGGAGAGAGAAAAGGGAGAAGAGAGGATTTTTTTCCTCATCCCCCTAAGGGGGCAGTCATGAACCATACATGCAGGACAGTGTGGTGACTTTTTTCTTTTTTATTGGAGACTAGGTTCGTTTCATTAATGCTCCATTTTTTTAGGTCCTGTAATAAAACACACTGTAATTCTCAGAGTTATCTGGGTTTAGTAAATAGGCATATGAGTGTGTGATTGTCCTCAAAATAACGCTGTTTCCTTTTTTTGATGCTGTTCATATTCTGACCTCTCGCCGAAATGCACTCTTTTGTTTTCCTGCCCAAAAAAATTTATAAAACAGTCAAATTGTATTATCTTGAGTTAAATAAGTTCGCTGTATGTTACCTAACAAAGTCGCTCAAAGTGTAATTCATTTATGTTATTGTACCGGCTGATTTCATTGCAGAGTTGAAATTACAAAAGTGTATTTTTATTTAGGAGACTGGATTTCTAATTAAAATAGATCAGTTTGTTACTGCTTTTGCCCTGGAACAAACACTCGCTAATTATTTTTTTCCTCCTCACAAATATGCTCCGTTCTCGATAAATCATGCAAACATTCATAATACAAAATGAGTACCTGTTTCTATAAAAAAAAAATCATTACTAGACTTTTTGCGCATATTTTGTCATGCTTGTTTGTAATGGTGTTTGACTTTTTAAAATGCATCCTGTTGATTTTGTTTAAGATGCTAAATTTCCATAAAGAATGTGCCCTTACAAGAACTCACAATGGAGCTAGCATCTGGCATGAAAGATATCTTTGGCTTTTCATTTCCACTGAAGCAAGCTTTTTTTTTATGCTTAACTGTCTTGTTTTCTAGAAGCACACATCGCCTTTGATGCAGAAGACCTGCATGGAGATCTGCCTGAACCTTTAGCTGCCTGTCACACAGACAGCTGCCATCCACCAGGGTCAAGTCACCTCAGCGATGACACACCTGCTCAGAGGAAGCCCTCCTTCAGGTGGGTAGTTACTGGGAATCATGAGCCAAGCTGAGAAAAATGGCTAGCAATAAGCACAAGTTCTATTCTTTACGCCGATACTGTAAGGAGCTTGTCTTATCGTACACTATAACTCCCTTTCAATTCATGTTGCTGTTTCCTGCCGAAAATCAAGTGAGGCACACCTAGAGTGAAGAGACAAGTTAGATGTGCATTTTAAAACTGTTTGGTGATAAAATGGCTGTTATTCACCTTTGCGCCTTTCACTGCCATTATTACTCATACGTTAATTTTCTCAGAATTTCTCCACCTTTTAATTTAAAAACAGCTCAGTCAAATATCCAGCTAGGAAAGCTCAGGGAAAACAAAAGGTTGGTGCATGTAAATCTGCATAAGAATTACACAAAGAGCCTAACCAGACAAGTTAGGAAATGTCCTAGTAAGTAATATGTTCATATGTAGCAAGAAGCCATAAGCTCTATTAAACATTCAACTTTAAATAAGTATTTTGTTAGTCCATGTCAAGTAAATGGAAAACTTAAATCTAAAAATCAGCAATAACCAAAACAAATTTCAAAAAAGCTAATAGAAGCTCATCTTTCCTCTGGTCATAAAAAAATAGAAAATAATCCTTAGAATTTTTGCCAGGAGTGGCCAGCAGGGGTCACTCAGAGTTCTTCCATCCTTCCAGCCATCCATTTTACTTACCTGGCTGGGCAGATACCACAAGTGGAAAAGAGGGTGAGGCTCAACCTTCGTTTTTGAAATTCCATGAGCCCAAATTAACATTCAATTAGAAAATAAATAAACGAAAAGGGTGTTTGTTTTTTTAATTATTGTGTAAACCACAGTCATACTTGACTAAACACCTCTCATACTGTACCTTCTCTTACCCTCAGTGGTACCACTTTTTTCTACCAGAGCTCTTGCCAAAACCTAACCATCCAATTCCAGGCTCAATTTCTTTATTATAATAATAATAATAATACATTTTATTTATTTGTAGCTGCCTTTCTAAACACTCAAGGACACCGAATAATAGAAAAAACACAGATTATAAACAAAACTAAAATACAAAAGTTAAAATCAGACAGAGCAATTGTAATCAAAGAGAAAAAGCAGTCTTAAACAAATTAATTTTAAGTTTAGATTTGAAAAGTGAAAATGATTCAATATTTCTAAGCTCAGATGGTAGTGAGTTCCAGAGCTGGGGAGCAGAGCAACTGAATGCTGTGCTCCCCATAGTGGTAAGATGGACGAAAGGGACAGTCAAGTGGATGGAGGAAGAGGATCTAAGGGTACGGGAGGGAATGGCAACATGGAGGAGGTCAGACAGATATGGCGGGACAAGGTTGTGGATAGCCTTAAAAGTTAGTAGGAGAATTTTGAATTGAATTCGGAACTTAACTGGAAGCCAATGAAGCTGCTGCAAAACGCGAGTGATATGGTGAGTAGAGGGGGTTCTAGAAATGACGCAGGCAGCAGAATTCTGGACCAGTTGAAGCTTATAAAGAGATTTGCGAGAAAGACCAAAGAAAAGGGAATTGGGGGAGTGAGGGAGGGGCGATTATGATTAATGTTACGCAAGTGGAAATATGCAGACCGGGAGATGTTATTGATGTGGGACTGAAAGGATAAAGTACTGTCAAGGATGACACCCAGACTCTTAACCTGTGGGGAAGGGGAGACAGAGGAATTATCAATAACAAATGAAAAATGATCAGTTTTGGATAATGTTGATTTTGTACCAATGAGGAGAACCTTAGTTTTGTCTCTATTTAATTTAAGAAAATTTGAAGAAAAACAGTATTTGAGTTCTGCTATGTAATCAATAAGTGAGGAGGTTGTAAAGGAAGCAGTAGGTTTGCTAGTGAGATAGAGCTGGGTGTCATCAGCATAACAGTGGAAGCTAATGTTATATTTACGAAAGATATTACCAAAGGGAAGGAGGTAAATAATGAAAAGGAGGGGCCCCAGGACAGAGCCCACCTGAAGTGACAGCGGTGGATCGGGATGTGAAAGTTTTAAGCTGAACAAACTGAGTGCGGCCTGAGAGGTAGGATCTGAACCAATCTAGTGGAGTGTGGGTAATGCCAATCGAAGATAATCTATTGAGAAGAGTAGTGTGACAAATAGTGTCAAAGGCTGCACTCAGATCAAGGAGGATGAGAATAGGAATTAAACCAGAATCAGCTGCCATAAGGAGGTCATTAGTAATTTTTATAAGTGCCGTTTCTGTACTGTGGAGGGGACGAAAACCAGACTGAAACTGTTCATACAGATTATTTTGAGATAAATGAGAATGAAGTTGAATAGACACTATTTTTTCAAGAATTTTGGAAATGAAGGGTAGATTAGAAATAGGATGAAAATTACTGAAATTAGTCGGATCGGTGCCAAGTTTTTTCAGTATTGGGGTAATTGCAGCAGTTTTAAAAGATGACCTTTGGTTAGTCACTTCTAGTCCCACTGGAATTACATCTGGGCCAGTTCCTGGTCTCTGTTTAAACCAGGGATGCTGAATTGAAGCTCCCACCAATCCTGGAGCCCTGCAGAGGTCTGTCTATAATACATAGCAGGAGTTCATGAATGGCATGATAAAGCTCTCTTCTGCCCCCCAACTGGGCTGAACCTCCCACAGGTATTTCTTTGAGCTTGTTTGTCTTTAAATTTAAACAAATCCTATTTAAATATTTACAGGGCACAGCCAAAATGATTTATAAAGCAACTTTTCACAAACTTTATGCCTCATTTCATGAATCACACTTTTCAGATATAATAGTTGATAAACTCTTAAATGCATGAATTAGCTAATGCATACTTAGCATTGAACAGCTATTCCAAATTGGACATTTTAGAGTATTTATAGAAATGTTCAAAACACTCCTTATGGTGACAGGTGTTTTTATGGTCAAAGAGAACACAATATATTATGCTGCTCTCTTATTACGCGCATATGATATGTGCTATTGGCAGCCTGCATTTATCTCATCCAACCATTTTCTGAAAAGCTTATTCCAATACAGACAACAGAATCCAATTTTGTATTAAAGTAGCCATCCAGTTACTGAACACAGTTTTAGTGTTGAGAGTAAGCAGGACCTGTCCTGGAAGCACTGAGGGCAAAGTCAGAACTAACCCTTGGTGGGACACTGCCTTATTTTTCATACTGGATGAGATTAAAGTGATCTGTCACCCAGAGATACATGTGTTTGGGATGTAAAAAGAAAAGCAGAATATCTATGGTAAAAAAAACATGAAGACGCTGGAAGAAACTGCAAACTCCACATTGACAAGGAATGGACCAGGACAGAAACCAGTAATAAATGCAACTAGCAAACTCTCAAACCACTGACCATCATAGAAAGGTGGCTCATGTCCTTCTCACAAAACACAGAACTTAGAATAGAATAGTCAGCCTACACAATGTGCTTCACTGCCGTCAGATGTCACCTCTGTTGTTTTCCTGACAGCCATGCCACATGTGAGAAGGACCCAAACCCAGTAACATGGCGGAGGAAGCCCGCACCTCTCAAGTCTTTAGTTGTGCATGACATTCTGTTGTGCTCAGAGTGTTTGAGTTGCATTTGTGGTGGAAGTGATCATTCGACCTATGCAATGTGCGTCACTGTGAGCAGAGCTCTCTATGGTTCTTTTCCTGTCAGTAATGCCGTGTGCCCACATAGCTGTTGTTATCGTGTCACCCAGGGTGCGTGGCCACAGTGGCACTTGCTGTTAAAAGGACCTGAAGCTCAATTATGCGGTAGAAGTAGCCTGCACCTCCAATTATTGGGTCATGTTATGTATAATGTTATAAACTCTCAATAAAGATGAAGATCAAGGTTCAAGTCCCAGTGGTTCATAACTTTCTGCATGACAGATGGACAACCCTTAGAATTTTATTGATATATATATATATAAATATATATATATAATTGTAAAAAGAAAAAGGCAGAAGGAGTGAAAAGGTTTGGGGATGGCCACCCCGTGAAAAAATGTAAATCAGAACTTCAAAACAGAACTGAGGTAACAGGGTGAGACTGGATTAAATATATGGCTGAAACAGGAAGAGGATGGATCAGGGCAGCCGAAACAGGAAATTATGTCTTCTGTAGGTGGGTTCTGGAATAGATATGACGTCATCAGTGGGTGGTCGGATGGTGACGTTATTGGGAAGCATGTTCTTCGGCTGGTCTGCAGGAGGGACAAAAGGAGAAAGTATCAGATGACAACGCCAACCCTTGGTCCGACTGAGAAATAACACCATTTGAACCTGTCAATTGTCTCCCATGTGCATGTGTGTATAGGTTTGGGAGGGGGCAGAAAGAGATACCAATGAGCCTAGATTAATAATATTAATTACAGCTAATGCCGCATCTCTTTTCCCCCTTGATGACAACTGCCATTTAATAAGTGAAGCATTTCATAAATCCGTTGCATTAAAGTACATTAGCTAACTCTGGAACACTCTTGCCTACACAGTTCTTCCATTACTACAATGCCTTTAGCGTTTTTTGAAAGTGTACCACACTGACTGATAACAGTCCAAAGCAATAATAGTAAACCTTTCTGATCTGCAAACTTACAAGACTGGCGACTTGGGGCACCTTTTTTTTATCACTGGTCAGTAGTATGCGAAATAGAGAGAGGAGAAAGGAGTTTTAGTAAAGGCATATGGTGGTGTTTTGTTTTTGCACAATTCTAGAAATGGCAGTTTTAACTGTATTATAAAAGAATAAATTGCTTGTTTGGATCATACAGGTGTCCCTTCAACATTTAAATTCATTTTCAGTTGCAATTTGTTTTAATCTCTAATATCTGGATGTGAAATATTTTTAAATAATAAATCCATTTAACAAGTGATGATACAAGAAGCATTATTTAAAAACCTTCCATGGTTGGTCCATTTTAATATGCAAGGCCAAGAATGATCTGAACTACTTACAAAGCCACGTGGTTTTATTTCTGACTTGCTCACCCTGGATTCCTTTCTGTCATACTGCTAGAAAATCGTTTTCTTAACAAATTGGATAATGTGAGACGCATCGTGAGAAATGCCTACAGTAGTCCTGATCTGATTATCCTGTTTGTTCTCAGTACCTACTGGAAAGAACTTTCTCATTTTTTAAGCATACAGAAGAAAACAAAGATACAGGTTTCACAAAACAGGCACTGTAACTGATAGCCACGCACAGTCGGATATAAATTATGCAGGAGCTTCAGTTGGTACAAGGCTCACAAAATAAATGTTTGACTTGGTGTTATGCTGACGGGCTTATGGGAGTAGCGAAGCACACTGTCTCTTTTATGAAATCATCAAGAGGCCTTTATGAAAACGTTTAAGCCACATGTGCAGAAGGCCTTAGCTGTCTCAGTGCGAAAAAAAATGGGGAGTGTATAGTTTGTCCCTAATACGTTGAGCATTTAGGTGGATTTGTATGTATTAGATAAAAATGGTCTCGTTCTTTTTATCCTTATAGGCTTTTCATGGTTGTTGACTATACAACTGGAGGCTCAGTAGCTGCTACATCTTCTTCTAAGCCTTTAGATATATCTGAAATCCTCCCAGTATCGGCCAATTTAAAAAGGCACATCCAAAGAGGATGGACAGGTTTAAGCTCTTTTAGAACATAAAATAAGAGGGTTACGGCAATTTGGCAGCCAAAAAAGCAGTTTACAGGTCTTCACAGAATTAGTGACAGTATGTAAGAAAGCTGATCAAGATGCTATAGGAAAGATAATGGCATCTGAAAGAAAAACAATCCCTCATTTTTTTAACCAACCTAATCTGGTCTCAGATGAAGTTTCATTGTTTCTTATGTTGAGCCAATAAGGCTTAGTGTGATGGAGTAGCAGCTTTATTCCAGCTTTATTTTGGCTCAGGAAAAGCCGATGAGGGGTACAATTGCTCCATGGATTCACAGCAGCATGTGTAAAGCCGTACTGTACAGGGAGCAAAAAAAGACACAAATCTGGGAAGAATCCCAACATTTTTACTAATGCTTTGCGTTTTCCTTTTACACTGTGGTGGGAATCGAGTGACATTTTTATTTATTAAACCAGCACAGTCATCTTATATGTATGTGACACAGAGGGCTGCATACTTGCAGGTTTTTTTTGGATTTTGCATTGAAGTGTGTTCTAAGGCACCCTCTTAAAGTCAGGACTAAGCAGACATTCCCAAGGGTTTCAGTATTAAAGCACTCAGCATCATAAACAGACTACTCTGCCTTTTGGTCATTTATGTTTTATTTGCCAGGAATTCCTATTTCTTTTAATGTACTTGTTAGCAGGAAATTACAGATTTAACATCCGTAAGGTGACACAGCATATGCTAAGCAGCAGTTAGTCGATGATCTGAGTTCAGATAATAAGTGCAATGGCAGTCTGAAAAAGGAAGACAGCGGCAGGACTATACGCTTTCCACCATACACCATGCACACTATTTCAAGTGTTTGTTAGGATTTTTTTTTACTTACCATTTTTAATCTGTTGTAGTTTTCTTTACAACATATCCAGCTATGGGTTTGGTAAACTGGATCAGTCTCTTCTTACTACACTTCATTTCTGAACACATTGTTTTACCAATAATAATAATAACTATTATAATCAGATCTATTATAATCAGTATTATAAATGTTAGCACTCTCGTAACACAGCTATAAAGTATCTATCTATCTATCTATCTATCTATCTATCTATCTATCTATCTATCTATAAAGCCATGAGTTTGAATGTTAGCCCAATCTGTATGAAGTCTGCATGTTCTCCTTGTGTTTGTGGGGGCTTTTTTCCAGGTATTTTGTCCATATCCTTATGCTAGCTGAAGGCCCGTAATGAGAGAGCATGGATGTGGGTGTGAATGTGCCCTCTGATGGACTAATGCCCTGTCCAAAGCTGGTACCATTCCTGGGATAGGCCACACCTGCCACAACTCTGAATATGGATAAATAAGTAGATAGAACAAAAAGATGGATGGATATGTAATTATATTTTAAAAATTATTTTTATGCAGTGTGAACTCAAAGCATCAGCACACAGTTGTGGGAAGAAGGCTAGGTTTCCTCTTCAAGTAATGATTTAGCAAGAGGATTGTGTTGGGGACATTGCCGTCTGACAACTCAGGGTGTGGAGAGACCAAAAGTCACTGGAGGCAACCGACCCCGGAAGGTTTGAAGCAAAGTACCCAGGAAAGGTTTATAAAGCCACTATGGGCTTGGTGTCAGGGAGTTAGCTGGGGCAAAGGCATGACTGCACAGAGGTGGTTTGACCAAAATGAAACGAGAAAAAGAGAGGGAAAACATGTTGGCGTGAGTTTGGGGGTGCTTGTGACACTTGGGGGTGGGCACACCACTTACCTGATACACAAGGGTTTGAAACATGTTTGTTAGGTCAGGAGAGGGTACAGGTTTAATTGTTTATTCTTTTTTTTTTCTTTATTTGCTCTCTATGTTCACCCCTATGTTCACTCTATGTTTCATTTGTTATCTTTCCTCATTTTACATTATAGATACACTTTCCAAACGTGAGTTGTTTTAAGCCATGTGAATGTCAATTAATTGTATATATAATTTAACATGCATATTGTACCTGTGCCCCCCACAACCCTGTTCAGTAGTAAGCAGGCCTAGAAAATGGTATTGTATGGTATTATACCTGTGTTTATAATGTCCTTCTATTTTATAAAGAAAAGAGTTAAATGGATAAACAAATAGGTAAATGGAGCCAAAAGTATATGCAACCTTTCTACAAATGTCCCTGGAAATTTCTAAAGACAAATCATTTGTTTTTGAGTTAATGAATGGCTACATATCTGCCCTGTTGTAGGCCTTATGTTCACTAAGTCTGTACAGACTTGACGAAGAAGAATTTCTGCTTGTTGCTCCTCTGTATTAGGTTGACAAACTAGCTGTGCCTGAGTCCTTTGATCATATACATGTCAAAATCTCGGTTTCATTTCTTACTGAGTGCCACAGTAAACCTGGTGTTCTTTCAGCCTGCATCCATATGAATCTTGAATTAAAACAAAACATCTCAGTCGGATGTATCAGGATCACAGCCGAGTTCACCATCAATTTGAGGCATGTGACAAAACCCTTGATCATATGAAAGACTACATTTTTGTAAACAACAGTTTGAAAAATAGAAGACAGGCTGTAAAATCATTCATGGTTTAGAGCAGTATGTCTCCTGTGTCCTCCAGAAAGGCAATAATGCCATCATGTTTGAAAAAGAATGCTTCAGTTCAAAGCTTCTGAATTATCTAGTCAAGCTCTTCAAACATGTAAACAAACAAAATGTCTGGCAAGTGTGTGATGCCGCCGTCTGTTTTCCTCCCCTCTGATTTGCCAGGCCTCCCAGCCGCAGATTGACAGCTGAGACGGCGAGTGAACTTGGAAGTGATGCCTACACAGCTGCTCTGATGCATGACCCCTGGTCCTGGACCCAAGCAGGTAAAAAAGCAGGCAGTTATTTGAGCGAGCTGCTGGGCGCATTACAAACGGGAGGCGTCTCATAGCCTGAGGGCGTGAACGGGTCAGCGGTGCAATGAACTCAGCCTAATGCCGTTTGCAGGCCTTTGTGCGCTCAATATGGGCTGCTGTGTGCTCGTTGCAGAGGTTACGATTAACACAGATGAATAAAGATGAATACTCATGTTTTCTAAATGTAAACTGTTGAAGAAAAATGCAGTGCATATAGTCAATCTTTATTTTAAACAGATGCATTCCCTGTGATTTATAGTAATGCAGCCTTATGCTGGTACCTAAATGAAAATAATATAACTTGTATCTTTAAAAGTTATATCCTAACTAAATGTTATGCACTTCAAACAACATTTACACTGTTGCAATTCTCTAAGTGCCCATTCCTCCACCATGATAAAACGTGTTTCTTACTTTGTTTGCTGCCTGTCATTTTCTAAACAATTCTGAATAAGCTGAATGGTAGCTAAAGTAACAATTGTGTTATTCGGTGACGCCTCCTCCCGCACCTGCCTTACAGGCAGGCGGCTCTGAGCCACCCAGTGTCACCTGACAGGGTTCAGGGTGCTGTCCGACAAAAGCTGACTCATCCAGCATATGGCTCTTTGTCTCTAGCACAGGTTCATACGCCTGCCAGTCCTGAAGAGGAGTATTGAACTCTCTGGATTTTTATTGGGCCCCTATTTTTTATACATTTTTATTTTTTTTCTTAACTCTCCATTCCTGTGTCTTGGTGTGAGTTACTCTGTTTACATTTAAAATTATTTATTTGCTTCTTCACATTCTGTTTAATTCAGAAAATATTGTGGTTAGCAATGCTTCATAGATCCGGAATCCTGGCCTTGAATTACAGCCTGGGTGTTATAAATAATGCGTTTTGTACGTTCTACTCTTATCTGCAGGAGTTTTCTCCCGTTTTAATCCCAAACCCCACGATGAGCTCGTTAGCTTGATTAGTGACTCTGAATTAGCCCACAATGAAAAACGAATAATGCCTCTGTGGGTGAGTTTGCCCAGAAATGAAATGGCAGCCCATCCAGAGTTGGTTCCTGCCTTGCTGCTGGGACAGGCTTTGGTCTGCATGACTCTGACATGAACTGGAGCACTATAACAATCCTAAAATGTAATGTACTAAAATTTGCCTTTTCTTTGCAGGAAATGACCTTGCTGATAATATAGAACAGGTAAAGCTGCTTTATAAAATTCTCTCATAAATATAAATATGAATAAATTCATGTCAATGAAATGGAGAGGTGTAACTCAGTATTATCTGACTTTGCTCTGCCCGCCTTGCAAGTGAGGACCATAATGGGTATGTTTTATGGAAATGGGACAGACTATCAGGCGAAACGCCAGTTTACCTAGAGAAGTGTCTAAATGAAGACAAGATCAGATGCAGCCTGCCTGTCTTCCTCCCGGTCTTACGCATAGCTAAGATCATTTATGCAAGTGGTGTACTGTATGGAAGAAAGCATTATACAGAAGAAGATATTTCGGTGTCCGTGTTTTCATTTAATTTTTTTAATAGTACACATTTCTTTAAATGTAGATATAGAATAGTTTAAGAGGCCCACTCAGACTCAATTGATTGTTTTTCCAGTGCTATGTTGTTCTTTTGAGTAGCTCGCTCATTTCAGGCGAGAGGTATTTTCTTCTTCTTTTTCTGCAAGGCGCAGGGTTCTAATCCATTTTTGATCACATTTGCAACATTAATCTCTGTGCTTATTTCTCACAATTCTTCAGTTTGTCCCAAGTGTCTCCCTTTGCTGAGGAAAAAAGCAAAGAGAATGGCAGGGGTGGGGTGTTTTTCAAGTCAGGATTGGCAGTGCTTTGTGCGTTAGGCCTGCATAGCAACCTCCAGCATTAATCCCTTCTCTGGCTTCAGGTTTTTTCTGTATTTTTTTTCTTTTTTTTTTAATTTTGCAAGGTCAGTAAAGTAGCACACATTGCCGCCTTACAAGGAGCAGAGCAGAAAAAAATCGGATTGTCTGTGCTAAGCACCAATCAGTGTGTTTGAACCTTTTTTTTTTGGTTTGCTTTGTAATGTTCTTGTTTATTTCTTTCAGGAAACTGAAGAGATGGGATCACTTAAAGTAATCCACTTTGGCTTAGTCTAGTCCTGCATTCCTCAAGTTTTCATTTTGATGATTCTGATGTCTTTTGGAAACCTTCAAACTTTATTGTACTTTAGGTTGGTCTTCCATTTTTTGACAAAAAAGCCAACACTATTTTTTAATGAAATACAATATATACAAACAGTAAAGAGTACAGCAAAGTACCACAGCACTCCTAACTCAAAGCTCTGTACGTAGTTTCATATTAATCTGGGCAGCAGCAGGCCACAGGATTTGAATCCTGGCCCATTCTGCATGTCCTTCCCGTGCCAATATGAATTTTGCTCCAGATATTCCAATTTTCATCCCCAAGTCCCAAAAGATTGGCCCTGTATCATATATTCATTGGGGTGCTCTTCAATAGCCCGGTGCCCCATCCAGGGTTGATTCCTGGTTTGTCCAGATGCTGTCAAGATAGGCTCCGGCTTCCACTACCAGAAACTGGATTAAGCAGGATTGCAGATGGATGGATGAGTGACATGTGCTTGTGTATGTGCTTCTTATTCTTCATTCAGGAGTTACTGCATTGGATATTTTGCTTCATGTTGATTTTGAATAGAAGAGTAATGTATTTTTTTTTATTAAAAATGTTTTTTTACATTTAATAAAGCATTATAAGAATTCCCATTTTACTCTTTATAAATATTGCTTTTGATGAGCTTCAATGGCTCAATGAAAACAACATCCGCTGCATGCTAATTGGATGAGGAGGGGGAGTCGTTTTTCTGATAGGACAGGTTCATACATACAAACATGAGTGAGTGAAAAAAATTAAATGATATGAAAGGAAGCAAACATAAAGGCGGGTTAAACTTACTGGCCACCAAAACCAAGCGTTTTTTGAAGCTGAATAAAAATGTGTATTAGCAACAACCTGTATTGCAATATTCTGTGATAAGGGCATTTATGAATATCTACATGGGTCTTAAAAAAAACCATAACAACCAAAATGTGTTTCTGAAATGGTGCCATACTCCTGTCAGAGCTGTTGATGGTCTGTATTGAGGATTAATCTGACAGCAGCCAGTGATCCATAATCCTTTACTATATCGTAATCTATTTACTTTGCATTCTAAGAGGATTTTCGTATAAAAATATACAAGAGATGCCTGAAATGTACATAAGATCAGGGAAGCTCTGTTTCTACAATCCGCTTCTTATTATTAAAATCTTTATGTCATTCTTGGAGTTCTTCTCAGGAAAAGGTAGATATAGATTATAGATCAAGCTTTTCCTGATGGACCTTTTTTCTTTATTTTTTTTTTAATTCCCTACTGATATGTTCATCACTGCTGTCAAGTTTCTTAAACTAGCAAATTGCATATATGAGTGGTCCACTGCCATCTTATAAGCTGCTCTTATTATATGTGTATTTGGAGGATACTCTAAATTACCACATGTATGCTCAGATTGTGGATTTTGAACTGTGACATTTTTTTTTCTTTTTAACCAGTAAATTCAGAGAAAATGACAGTATCATTTTAGTTACTTGTACAGAAAAAAAATTGAGTAAAAGCAACAGCATTCATTTGTTTTCTTTAATGTTTTCTTATGAAAACTGCAGGAAGCCAACAATTGTCCAAGACAGGCCTTGGACTATAGCACAAAATCCACTTGCATGATGTGCCGGGCCAAGATGGATCAAAAACATTGGAGTGTTAATTACCTGGCCCTTGATTATTAATTTTTTTCCTGAAATGTCCAGCTAATCATAATTTTGTTTTTGCTTAATTTGACATCAGCACTAAGGTACTCCAAATTTTTCCTGGAGTTTCATACTTGCCAGTGACAAAATAACAACACTTTCTTTTTGTACATTCCTTATTTTGTTTGTCTCTCATAGCATCTCTTGGTGAGTTTAACAATTGTTTTATGAACATTTAATCAAAATATAGATATGTCAGATTTACTATTTTTAATCCTGGTTGTCAGATCAAACTGCACAATGTGATCTTATTACTATATAAAAAAAGATGTTTAACATGTTTAAATGACTCTTAACAGTTCACAGTATCTCAGCTAGAGATGGATACAGCCTTTTAGATCTCCTAACAATTTTTGTAACTACTGCATTATACTGACTTCGTCTTTCTGGACTATGGAGGGTCTGCATCTGCATGTGCTTAGCTCAGAAATGTGCGTCCAACTCTTTATTGGCTTAGTATGTGTAACTGTGTACATAAGTGTACTCCATTATGGCCTGCTATCCCATCGACAATTGGTTCTTGTTTTGTATCTGATGCTATTGGAATAGGCTTCTGCCCCATCACTCTAAATGGAGTAAGCAGGTTCAGTAGGTAAATGAATAAGTGGATAACTACTTATTAATTTTATTTTTAAAAAGTGAAGGAGCTGTTAATAGCTGTTATGTCAATGCTATTCTTTGTTGTATTTTAAAGTTTAGTTAACTAGCTAAATAGTCAATACATTGTTGTCATTCACTGTCATCGTAAATAATTGATCTGTAGCTGCTAACAGCAGGAGGTGCAGGACAAGTGCCCTCTTTTTCTTTGGTATAATATATGAGGCTTTCAAATCATCTGCAGACTCATATAAAAATTTGTTTTAGCAAAACAACGCATGACCTTCTCTGCAGAGCTGAGAGAATAAACCTCTTGGTTTGCAGGGTCTGTAACATTACCAGAACATATCTGATAACACCACCCATTTGCTAGTCTCGCGGGGCCAGACATGATTCTCAAACGAGACTGTGTTTGGGGACAACCCATTAAAAAGTGTGTAGTGAAAGCGGGGAAATCCTGAGTTGCAAAGGCTACACCCACACGGCTTCTACCTAAAATACCTGCCCCTAATATCTCCTGTCCGTGCATTTTAAACCACCGTCAGAGTTTCACAGAGTGCAAAAGATACTGAAGAAAAGACTCGATTCTGACAGAAGATAAAAAGCTAAAATTGCTGTTATTCATTCAGGAGTTCAGTAGCACAAGGTAACTGATGCGGAATAATTAATTTACATGTTGTAATGAGTGCTGCGACAGTGGAGACAGAATGACACACACACACACACATAGCTACTGGGCTCCACACATTTGAAAAGTGCCTCTGTCTGCTATGAAATCTGTCTTGTCATTTTAAGTAATTCATCCCTATATGGCATAACAACAGGGTGTAGATAAGCATTGTGGTCTATAGATATACTGCGTGTTAAAACACTGTCGTGGCATGTTTGTATTTCTTAATAGACAATAATGTTAAAATTTCTTTAAATATCTGTTTAAACATGCAATCAGAATGTGGATGCTATGCAGCCCCATCTGTGTATCTACTAGTGTCATTAGGCGGATTTGTTAATTTGGGTGTTTTGAGTGTGAAATCTGCATTTCCCATGGTTCTTCATTATTAGCTCTCTTAACGGCTGTCCTTTTGATGTGGTGTGACACACTGTTTACTTTAAATGTATATTTTGCAGTTTATATTTTCATGAACATGGCTGCCAATTCTTGTAATCTTACATCACCTCCTAAACTATTGTCATAAAGCTGAACAACAAATTCTGAGCCAACATTTAAATGTAAAAGGAGTAACAAATTAAAAATAGCTTGCCTTAATGCTAGAAGTATCAAAAATAAGGTAAGTGAGTTGGAGTTGTATGTAGCAGAGCATAATTATGATGTTATAGCAATAATGGAAACCTGGCTAAATAACAAAGATGGGGATGAGTGTAACATAGAGGGATACACATTTTTATGAAGGATACACAGAACAGAAAAGGAGGTGGGGTTGCTGCTTATGTCAAACAGAATTTAAATTTAAGTCCGCTTCAGTTGGACGATGAGCCCCATCGTAGTGAGGACATGTGGCTTTGCCTGGAAAATATTAGGGAAAGAGGTCTTATTTTAGGAGTGTGTTATAGACCACCCAATTCAGACAGTAATTTCATCAGAAATATTTTTAGTAATATCAAAAAGGCAAGTTTACAGGGAGATATTATAGTCATGGGGGATTTTAATTATCCAAATATTAACTGGAATAACCTTGCAGATGGAGGAGCACAAGAGCAGGAGTTTTTAGAAGTAATCAGTGACAGCATGTTAAAGCACCAACATGGGGTGATGCCTGTCTGGATTTAGTATTTTGTAATAATCAGGAAAGAATTGAGAGTGTAGAGATAATTGAATCACTAGGGTCAAGTGACCATAATATAATACAATTCTCAGTATTTTGTAAGAGTGCAGATGCAAAGACTAAAATTGCTCTGTTGAACTTTTGTAGGGCAAGTTTTGAGCTGATGTGACAAAGTCTAAGGAGGATACACTGGGATAAGCTTTTAAGTGTGGAGACAGTCGAGGAGCAGTGGAACAGGTTTAAAAATGTTCTAGATGTAATGCAGGATGGATACATACCTAAAATTGGAATTAATAGGAAATTTTTAAAAACTCTACAGTGAATTAATAAAGATTTAAAAAAGAAGCTGCAAAGGAAAACACTACTTTATAAGGCTTATAAGACTAATAACTGCAAAGTGAATCGTACAGTGTATGATAACATGATAGCAACCATTAGGAAGGATATCAGGGAGGCAAAAGACAGTTGGAGAGGAACATGGCAGATAAGGCAAAACAAAACCCTAAGTGAGTCTTTCAGTATTTTAGTAATAAAAGAACAGTCAAGGAGGAGGTGAAGTGCATCAGAAATAGTAAAGGGGAATTAAAAGATACAGGCAATGAAATAGCGCATGCCCTTAACATTCATGTTTATTAGGTCTTCACAAATGAGCAAGTGGAAAACCTCCCAGAGGTAAACACGGCTACTAAGGAGATACTGAGGTATTTGGAAATTATAGAGGCAGAAGTGCTGCTCAGATTAAATAGGCTGAAATCAAACAAATCACCAGGACCAGATAATATTTACCCTCGAGTTCTTAAGGAAGCTTGTGAGTACATTTATAAACCCTTGACACATATTTTTAGGAAGTCGCTATGCACTGGAGAGATTCTAAAGGACTAGAAAATGGCAAATATCATCCCATTATATAAAAAGGAAGACAGGGTGCTGGTCCCAAGCCCAGATAAATGGGGAGGGTTACATCAGGAAGGGCATCCAGTGTAAAATTTTTCCAAATCAATATGCAGACAACAATACAAATTTCCATACCGGATCGGTCGAGCCCCGGGTTAACAACGACCACCACCAGTACTGTTAGTCAACAGGGTGCTGGCAGAAATTGGCCTACTGTTGGCCGAAGAAGAAGTAGAAGAAGAGTGGGGAGACATGGCCGGAGGCAGGAGGAGAGGAGGAAGGTAAAGAGAGTGGAACTGAGGGTAGGAACTTTGAATGCTGGCAGTATGATTTGTAAGGAGAGAGAGTTAGCAGTTATGATGGAGAGAAGGAAGGTTGATATATTGTGCAAGCAAGAGACTAAATGGAAGGGGAGTAAGGCCAGGTGAATCGAAGGTGGATTCAAATTGTTCTATCATGGTGTGGATAGGAGGAGAAATGGAGTAGAGGCTATTCTGAAGGAACAGTATGTCAAGAATGTTTTGGAGATGAAAAGAGTGTCAGACACAATAAAGATTATGCAGCTGGAAATAGGAGGTGTGGTGATGAATGTTGTTAGTGCATATGCCCCACAAGTTGGGTGTGCAATGGATGAGAAAAGATTTTTGGAGTGAGTTGGATGAAGTGATGATAAGTGTATCCAAGGGACAGAAAGTGGTGATTGAAGCAGATTTCAATGGACATGTTGGTGAAGGGAACAGAGGAGACGAGGAGGTGATGGTTAGGTATGGTGTCAAGGAGAGGAATGGAGAAGGTCAGAGGATAGTTGATTTTGCCAAAGGGATGGACATGGCTGTGGTGAATATGTATTTTAAGAAGAGGGAGGAACATAGGGTGATGTACAAGAGTGGAGGAAGATGCACACAGGTAGATTACATCCTATGCAGAAGTATCAATCTGAAGGAGATTGAAGACTGCAAAGTGGTGGCAGGGGAAAGTGTAGTTAAGCAGCATAGGACGGTGGTCTGTAGGATGACGTTGGAGATCAAGAAGAGGAAGAGAGTGAGGGCAGAGCCAAAGATCAAATGGTGGAATTTGAAAAAGGAAGACTGCAAGGTTGAGTTTAGGGAGAAGGTGAGACGGGCACTGGGTGGTAGTGAAGAATTACATTTACATCATTTAGCAGACGCTCTTATCCAGAGCGACTTACAACAGTGCTTGTTAGTTTTTTTTTTTCACATACCCCTTGGGGTCAGAGCGCAGGGTCAGCCATTGTACAGCGCCCCCTGGAGCAATTACAGGTTAAGGGCCTTGCTCAAGGGCCCAGCAGAGTAGGATCTCTTTTGGCACTGACGGGGATTCGAACCAGCAACCTTCGGGATACCAGCACAGATCCTTAGCCTCAGAGCCACCACTCCGCCCAGACAGTTGGGAAACTACAGCAGATGTAGTAAGGGTGACAGAAAGAAGGGTGCTTGGCGTGACATCTGGACAGAGGAAGGAGGAAAAGGAAACCTGGTGGTGGAATGGGGAAGCACAGGAGAGTATACAGAGGAAGAGGATGGCAAAGAAGAAGTGGGATAGTCAGAGAGATGCAGAAAGTAGACAAGAGTACAAGGAGATAAGGCACAAAGTGAAGAGAGAAGTGGCGAAGGCTAAAGAAAAGGCATATGATGAGATGTATGAGAGGTTGGATGCTAAGGAGGGAGAAAAGGATCTGTACTGATTGGCTAGACAGAGGAACCTTAGCTGGGAAAGATGTGCAGCAGGTTTGGGTAATAAAGGATAAAGATGGAAACGTACTCGCAAGCGAGGAGAGTGTGTTGAACAGATGGATAGAGTACTTTGAGAGGCTTATGAATGAAGAGAATGAGAGAGAGAAGAGGTTGGATGATGTGGAGATAGTGAATCAGGAAGTGCAATGGGTTAGCAAGGAGGAAGTAAGGACAGCTAAGAAGAGGTTGATGAATGGAAAAGCCGTTGGTCCAGAAGACATACCTGTGGAAGCATTGAGGTGTTTAGGAGAGATGGCAGTTTAGTTTTTAACCAGATTGTTTAATGGAATCTTGGAAAGTGAGAGGATGCCTGAGGAGTGGAGAAGAAGTGTACTGGTGCCGATATTTAAGAATAAAGGGGATGTACAGGACTGTAGTAACTACTGGAGGATAAAATTGATGAGCCACAACTGTGAATTTCCCATTGGGATTAATAAAGTATCTATCTATCTATCTATCTATCTATCTATCTATGAAGTTATGGGAAAGGGTAGTGGAAGCTATGTTAAGAAGGGAGGTGATGACTAGTGAGCAGCAGTATGGTTTTATGCCAAGAAAGAGCACCACAGATGCGATGTTTGCTCTAAGGGTGTTGATGGAGAAGTACAGAGAAGGCCAGAAGGAGTTGCGGTATTGTATGAGGAAGTCGGGAGTGGCAGAGAAGTATGTAAGAGTTGTACAGGATATGTACGAGGGAAGTGTGACCGTGGTGAGGTCTGCAGTAGGAGTGATGGATGCATTCAATGTGGAGATGGGATTACATCAGGGATCGGTTCTGAGCACTTTCTTATTTGCAATGGTGATGGACAGGTGGACAGACGAGATTAGACAGGAGTCCCCATGGACTATGATGTTTGCTGATGACATTGTGATCTGTAGAGAGAGTAGAGAGCAGGTTGAGGAGACCCTGGAGAGGTGGAGATATGTTCTAGAGAGGAGAGGAATGAAGATCAGTAGGAACAAGACAGAATACATGTGTGAATGAGAGGGAGGTCAGATGAATGATGAGAATGCAGGGAGTAGAAGATGATCCGCTGTGGCGACCCCTAACGGGAGCAGCCGAAAGAAGAAGAAGAAGATATAAAAAGGAAGACAGGGCAGATCCAAGCAATTATAGGCCAATAAGCTCAACATGCATCACAGGAAAATTAATGTAAGAAATTATGAAGGATAAGATTGAGCAACACCTGGCAAGGACAGGAATTATTCTGAACAGTCAGCATGGATTCAGAAGAGGGAGGTCATGTTTTATTAACATGCTGGAATTCTATGAGGAGGCAACAAAAGGATATGATCAAAGTGGAGCATATGATATTATTTATCTGGACTTTCAGAAAGTATTTGATAAGGTGCCACATGAGAGATTAGGCATCAAACTAAAAGAAGTGGGAGTTCAGGGTGATGTTTTTAGATGGGCGCAGAATTGGGTCAGACACAGGAAGCAGAGGGTGATGGTGCAAGGAACCTCATCAGAATTGACCAATGTTAAAAGTGGTGTTCCACAGGGTCAGCGCTAGGGCCGCTGCTATTTTTAATATATATAAATGATTTAGATAGGAATATAAGTAACAAGCTGGTTAAGTTTGCAGATGATACCAAGATAGGAGGATTAGCAGATACTGTAATTTGGAATCCGTTATATCATTACAGATGGACTTGGATAGCATACAGGCTCGGGCAGATTTGTGGCAGATGAAATTTAATGTCAGTAAATGTAAAGTATTTCACGTACTGTAGGAAGTTAAAATGTTAGGTTTGAATACACAATGGGCAGTCAGAGAATTGAGAGTACACCTTATGAGAAGTATTTAGGTGTCATGACTCTAAGCTATTGACTTCCCAACAGTGTTCAGAAGCCATTAAGAAGGCAAACAGAATGTTAGGTTATATAGCACGATGTGTGGAGTACAAGTCCAAGGAGGATCTGCACAAGCTTTATAATGCACTGGTGAGGCCTCATCTGGAGTCCTGTGTGCAGTTGTGGTCTCCAGGCTACAAACAGGACATAGCAGCACTAGATAATGTCCAGAGAAGAGCAACTAGGCTGATTCCAGGGCTGTAGGGGTTGAATTATGAGGAAAGATTAAAAGAGCTGAGCCTTTACAGTTTAAGTAAAAGAAGATTAAGAGGTGACATAATTGAAGTGTTTAAAATTATGAAGGGAATTAGTCCAGTATATTAAGACTGTTATTTTAAAATGAGTTCATCAAGAACACAGGGGCACAGTTGGAAACTTGTTAAGAGTACATTTTGCACATGATAGACATTTGGAATAAGCTACCAAGTAGTGTGGTAGACAGTAAGACTTTAGGGACTTTCAAAACTCGATTTGATGTTTTTTTGGAAGAAATAAGCGAATAGGACTGGCAAGCTTTGTTGCGCTGAATGGCCTGTTCTCGTCTAGAGTGTTCTAATGTTCTAACAGAGAGCACACACAGCACCTGCGACAACATATCATTCATGTTTACTATTCATCCACTGATGTCTTCAGATGCCAATGTATAAACTGATGCTACAGAATGTTTTTTCCCTTGGATCAGGTTATCTGTATTTTTAACAAGTGCAGTGTGATATCTGTACATAAGGCACACATTTATATGTCTAACTGGGTTTTTCTAGGAGACTTTTTGACTGGAGACAGTTTATCGCAATCAGAAAGTTGCTTTTTGTCGGACCAAGTTAATGAGAGCACCTCTGATCTTGCAGTTCAAAATCACCGCCCCTACTATGAGTGCCACTTTCATAAGGCATTGGAAATGTGACACTCAGTCACATGTAAAAGTTCCCACCCAGTTTTATGTAAAATTTACTCATGGTTGCCTCCAGATGTGTGTTCATACATATGCTGGTAGGGCAAGGAACAGGGAGATGGCTCCATCTTTTACTCTTTTATCAACTAGTGACTAAATTAACTTTGCCAACCTTGATGGATAATCCTGCACACCAGTTATCATCTGAAAGTTTGTACGTCTATGTGCCCAAGAAAAATGTTGGCTTCTACCTTTATACACCAGTGTCTACAGTATTGTTCTCTCCATCTGTGTATCAGGTCAGCTAGGGTTCAGCTTATGCTCCGTGGCACATTACATAGGCTTGTTTCCTGAAAAAAAAAGGAAGGCAGTCAAGCTATAGCCTTTGTAGCGGGAAGCAATCCACTCTCTTCTGGAACAGAGGATGACCAGTTCTCTTTGCAGCAGAACACTCAGACACACACACACACACGCTCGCACACACAAACACACCCTAAAAACCTCTGGCAGGATTACTATCTCTGAACAAGCTTCATTTCCAAACCTCTTGTGCCTTAAAGAGTGACGCTTTTCCCTACAAAGTGGCAGGAGACACAGCCAAGGGCCCAACACTAAAAGTAAGCTGAGGAAGACAACACCACACCATGGACATGGACAAATGACTACATGAAGAGACGATGAGCGAGTCCAAGCACAAGCAACGTTCTTCACTTTAACCCAAAGCAATGGCATTCAGCTCTTCATACCATAGAACATCATCCTTAAAGGTTGAATATCATGAAACTGTTCTTCCCAAGATAACTTGGAACTCTAAGTAAGCTAGTAAACAGCCCCCTAAAGACCTCCTTTTGTTCAACTGTTACTGTGTAACAATCTCCTGATTAACTGTGTCAGGTAAACCTTTAACGTTTACAAGTTTTTACTTAATTTGAAGACAAAATGGCTAAATGGCTTGCATTATAGTCTAAAGGTTTAGCCCCCATGGACATACAGATGTGCTTTAGAGTGAGCTGTGGCTGACTGATGCCAGGCAAAAATGCTTATAAAATCAAGAAGTTCCAGAAAACCCCTAAATGAACAAAGAACAGCCAGCAACTTCTGTATTCATTTTTGTCAGACCCTAACCCTAACCCTAACCCTATCTCTTATTTTATGTCCATATATAATAAGCAATTACCAATTTTATAATTCAAATGTAAATAAATAAATTTAATTGTCTCTTAAAATGAATGTGCCTCACTTACCTTAATATAAGTGTAATAGTTGGGATTCCCATCAACAGAGAAAGGAAAAGAAAGTAAAGTAGGGGTTTTACTGAAATATCTAATTCACCAAAAGAAAAACCAATAAATGATTAACATGAATTGATAAATACCTCTTCATCTCTTCCACAGTTCCTGCAGTGTTAATGAAAGTGAACTTTTAAAATTTGTTGTTGTCTTGGAGTTTACAGAGAGGAGGACCACATAAGTCTTGATTTCTGTCCTTTGTTGGAGAGTCTTCAGCTATGATTCAGCTCTGCTGCTTTACAAATGACTGTGGGGCAAAGAGCCAAGGAGTAGGTCATCTCAGGTGGAAGGTGTGGTTTGGTGTCACTGTACATACATACATAATAAACAGTTCATATGTAAGTGATTAAAATCAGCCATTGGGAGACTGGATTATAAATCTCAGTACAGGATATACAACTTTAGTGAGGTGCTGCTAAAGCTGTGTATAATATTAGGCCACATCTGTCACGCTCAGGCGTCATTGTTGCTTTGGTTACGAGCTGATAGCCCCCTTCCACGTAACGTTCAATTTCTATCTAATACATGGTGCAAACAAAATGTTTTACTGAAACTATTAGTCTAGTTTTAGCTTTGATTTTCAAAACTTAATTTCACAACATTCCCTCTGGTGTTTGACTTACAGTTCTCTCATTCATTTTGTCAAATTAGATTCTTTGGAAATCTCACTAATAAATATTTAATAGTTAATGAATTAACCTCTGTCTGAACAGTGGAGGTTGGTGAAAAAAATTTGGGAGGTGGCGCAGTTTATGGGGTGACAAAATAAAGCAGCACTTATTTATTATACAGTGCCTTTCACATCTATCTTATCTATCTATTATATAGTGCCTTTCATATCTGTTTAATATATAGTGCCTTTCATATCTATCTATCTAGTCATTCCACATGCTGTTGTGGTCCTCATTATACTGTCAGTGCAAATCTTGGACCCATAGACCCATAGGACAAATGGCTAAAATGGATTATACCTGTTCCACCATGCTGCCCAACTTCATACCAGCTTTCCTATTTTTATTGAGCTCCAAAAACTTAAGTCCATGACATACAACAGCCCCCTTATTCGTCCCATAACTTGCTCTATAGATGTGGAAAGGAACAAGTCCACCTGCCACCCAAATTTTATACTACACCTGTCTTTAAATTCCCCAGTCCCCTGCCATTTTGCCCAGTTCCCCGTTCTGCCAAAACCCACACCATAGTATCCCATGTCTGTCTGTAATCTTTCAATAACATGCACTTCCGACTGTCCAATAATGCATCCATAGCATAAATTCAATCCAAACCTTAATCTGCCTCTGCTAAGAGAATGCCCAAACTTTGGCTGTTTCCACTGTATTCTACAGTATAAATCCACATTATGTAATCACCACTTTTTCTCAAGTCTTGAATCACAATTTATCATTTACCACACCCACAGAGTCATTCCAAGTTTGCCAGGCTTACCTCACTTGCGCACAAACTCGCATTGTAAGATCCACAGACCCCCCCACATCTTAAAACATTACTTGCCCCACAACTTGTCTTGTACTACACCCACAGCAAAAGTCCAAACAAAATCTTTTTCTGCCTTTATGATCAGGATACCTATATTTCCTTGAACTTAAATTTTGCCCTTCTTTCCTTCAGCCCTGAAAATTTCTCAATTTCTTTCTGCCTAAGTTGAGTCATTTCACTAAGCCTGCCAAAAAAACTAACCTCGTGCTATTGTCAAGAGCAGTATTTCTCAATCTTTTCTTCTGTAGTGGCAAACTTTTTAAAACCAAAATTATTCCAAGGCACACCACTATCTTACTGAGCACAAACACATTATATCTGATATAAGTGCTCAACTGCCTGAAGGGGCAAGACTACCGGAAAAGCCAGTAAAAAATGGAGCTCTGAGATCAGCACAGACATGCCACTTTGCAAACACTTTGGTGACATCTCCTTGTTGTTTCACACCTTCTTCCAAATTTCAGAGGAAATTTGTATGCCTGCTATCTACCAGTGCTGTGAGGTTTACTGGCGACCATACTCACAGAACAGATGGACTCTAGCAGCCTGGAGATGCATCTGAAGTGCTCGAAGTGCTATGTCTACAACATAGCGATTGCAGAGATTATTTTATGCCAGCTACTCCAGGTAGTCCTGTCCTCCTCAGACAGGTTTTGACCACCTGTGGAGCTTGTCACTCTCAGTTCAGACCCAGGTGAGCAACAATATTATTTCCACGGCTCACCTGGGTAGCCTTCATCACTGTGCTGCAGCACTTTGGTTGAAAAACACTGCTCTAGATGACTGCAGCTACTTTCATGCCACTTGGCATTTTTCAGAAAGATGTTTTAGATCTTGTATCCCCATCATTGTTCATAACGCTTCAATACTTTGAAACAGCAAACAGGGAAAGAAAAAAAAAGGCATTACTTACACCACATCCAGTTAGCCAGCTCCGTTTGCCATAACAAGTGAAGAAAATGTCTGTGTGAGCTCATCCTCAAACGCTTGCCTGGTGCCGAATTCTTAAGTCAGGTCGATCCAGTCCAACTTCTTTTATCTCTTCAATTGAACGATTTAAGAAGGGGTGTTTCATTAAAGAAATCAGCAAATTTTCTTTGATTTCTGAAGTTCCACTTGAAGTTGCCATCACTCTAAAGTCATGCTCACTCATCTATAGTTATGGTAACGGTGAATGTGAACTACAAACCTTTGATGTAAAAATGAAACAGTGCGTCAACAATTGTCCAATCACATTTGATTAAAAAAACATAAAACAATACTAATTTGCAAATGAGTAACATCTGCCAAGCAAATTAATTAAATAATTAGGTCACTGGAGCTACTTTGTCTTGAACATGCTATATGCATTTGCATTTGAGTTAACATTCCTACCTTAGATCAATTCCTAGTTTGTTGTACTTTTCCTAGTGACTTGGTTTTTGTTGATGCTCATTACAAAACAAAATTTCACAGGAATGTGTATTATTTTGAATTGAAGCAGGTAATCAGTAGGAATAAAGTATGAAGGAACAGTATGTCAAGAGTGTTTTGGAGGTGAAAGAGTGTCAGACAGAGTGATGATTATGAAGCTGGAAATTAAAGGTGTGATGATGAATGTTGTTAGTGCATATGCTCTACAAGTTGGGTGTGCGATGGATAAGAAAGAATATTTCTGGAGTGAGTTGGATGAAGTGATGGACAGTGTACCAAATGAACAGAGAGTGGTGATTGGAGAGGATTTTAATGGACATGTTGGTGATGGGAACAGAGGAGATGAGGAGGTGATAGGTAGGTATGGTGTCAAAGAGAGGAATAAAGAAGGTCAGATGATAGTGGATTTTGCCAAAAGGATGGACGTGGATGTGGTGAATACGTATTTTAAGAAAAGGGAGGAGCATAGGGTGAAGTACAATAGTGGAGGAAGATGCACACAGGAAGATTGCAGGATGGTCAATGTGAAGGAGACTGAAGACTAATAAGTGGTGGCAGGGGAAAGTGTAGTTAGGCAACATAGGATGGTAGTCTGTAGGATAACGTTGGAGAACAAGAAGAGGAGGAGAGTGAGGGCAGAGCCAAGGATCAAATGGTGGAAGTTGGTAAGACTGGCACTGGGTGGCAGTGAAGAGTCGCCAGACAGCTGGGCAACTACAGCAGACGTAGTAAGAGTGACATCTGGACAAAGGAAGGAGGAAAAGGAAACCTGGTGGTAGAATGGGGAAGTACCGGAGCGTATACAGAGGAAAAGGTTGGCAAAGAAGAAGTGGGATAGTCAGTGAGATGCAGAAAGCAGATAAGAGTACAAGGAGATAACATGTAAGGTGAATAGAGAGGTAGTGAAGGCTAAAGAAAAGGCATAGGATGAGTTGTATTAGAGGTTGGATGCTAAGGAGGGAGAAAAGGACCTGTACTGATTGGCTAGACAGATGGACCGAGCGGGAAAGATGTGAAGCAGGTTAGGGTAATAAAGGATAAAGATGAAAACACTCACACGTGAGGAGAGAGTGTTGAGCAGATGGAAAGAGTACTTTGAGAGGCTGATGAATGAAGAGAATGAGAGAGAGAAGTTTGGATGATGTGACGATAGTGAGTCAGGAAGTGCAATGGATTAGCAAGGAGGAAGTAAGGGCAGTTATGAAGAACGTGAAGAATGGAAAAGCTGTTGGTTCAGATGATATACCTTTGGAAGCATAGAGGTGTTTAGGAGAGATGGCACTGGCTTTTTTAACCAGATTGTTTAATGGAATCTTGGAAAAGGAGAGGATGCCTGAGGAGTGGAGAAGAAGTGTAGTGGTACTGACTTTTAAGAATAAGGGGGATGGGCAGAACTGTAGCAACTACAGAAGGAAAAAATTGATGTGCCACAGCATGATGTTATGGAAAAGAGTAGTGGAAGCTAGGTTAAGAAGGGAGGTGATGATTAGTGAGCAGCAGTATGGTTTCATGTCAGGAAAGAGCACCACAGATGTTTGCTCTGAGGGTGTTGATGGAGAAGTATAGTGAAGGCCAGAAGGAGTTGCATTGTGTCTTTGTGGACCTGGAGAAAGCATATGACAGGGTGTCTCAAGAGGAGTTGTGGTATTGTATGAGGAAGTCAGGAGTGGCAGAGAAGTATTTAAGAGTTGTACAGGATATGTACAAGGGAAGTGCGTCAGTGATGAGGTCTGCGGTAGGAGTGATGGATGCATTCAAGGTGGAGGTGGGATTACATCAGGGATCAGTTCTGTACCCTTTCTTATTTGCAATGGTGATGGACAGGTTTACAGACAAGATTAAACAGGAGTCGTCATGGACTATGATGTTTGCTGATGACATTGTGATCTGTAGCGAGAGTAGGGAACAGGTTGAGGAGATGCTGGAGAAGTGGAGATATGCTCTGGAGAGGAGAGGAATGAAGATCAGTAGGAACAAGACAGAATACATGTGTGTGAAAGAGAGGCAGGTCAGCGGAATAGTGAGGATGCAGGGAGTAGAGTTGAATTCTATTAGAAATGAGTACATTAGAGGGTCAGCTCAGGTGGGACGGTTTGGAGACAAAGTCAGAGAGGTGAGATTGTGTTGGTTTGGACATGTGCAGGGGAGAGATGCTGAGTGTATTGGGAGAAGGATGCTAAGGATAGAGCTGCCTGTTAAGAGGTGAAGAGGAAGGCCTAAGAGGAGGTTTATGGATGTGGTGAGAGAGGACATGCAGGTGATGGGTGTAACAGAGCAAGATGCAGAAGACAGGAAGATATGGAAAAAGGTGGCAACCCCTAATGGGAGCAACCAAAAGAAGAAGAAGAAGAATCAGTAGGAATAAAGTAAAATTTGAGTATATATTATTAACATTTTTAAAAGTTTATGATTTTCATTTGTTCACTCACATACAGTATTTTTTCCTGTTTTTTGTGGGTTTTCTTCCTTTAGAGCCTGAAGGTGTGAATGTATAAGTAAGGCAGCTCTTGAAGTTGGTATAAATAAGTGTTTTCCTTGCATTTCATGCCTAACTGTAGATGCCATTTTCCCTTGGCTTATAGAATTACCTAATGACCATAAGCCTCAGTACCAGCACTGCAGCCTTTCATTATACTGAGGTGATTAAATTATGGTACTTCCCTTTGCTGCCACTGTAAAATCCTTGTGGGAGCACCATGGTCCTTAAGGACATCTCTGGCTCCCTGGAAGCCTGATACAAAATACAAAGCTACTTATAATCTTCCAGAAGACCTCTTTAATGTAACCCCATGAAAATCTCAGTAGCACAGCAGAGCAAGGTAAAGCAAGGTAAGTACAGGGTAACGTGCTTCACACGCTTGATTTCAAAGAATGTGTGACTGAGAGGAAGTCACTGCTGTTCTGCGTTAACATTCTCTGTGTGACATTTGCATAACTCGAATATTCATGGACAAATTAGCATTATCAGCAGTTTTCATTTGGTAGATGTTCATGGAAGAAACTGGGGAAACAAATTCATTGCATCTTATGGTTAAATTATACATTGTCTAATGCCACATAAGGCCATGAACAGATATTTTCCTGGCAGCAAATATATCTTAGATTAACATATGTTCACAACATGATGATTCTCTATTGTAGTATACCATTTTGAGTTAATGTAACTTTTTTGCAATAAATAAAGTTTTTTAAAAGAAAATTAAACCTCATTCTTTCAGTTTAAGCAGAATGATGAGATTTCAGTATTCAACACCTGCTAGGCAATATCATGGTGTTGCCAGGCCCTTTAGTTTAACTTTGCCTAACCCTAACCTACTTTTTTCACAGTGTGCTGTGCCTGGCACAGTTCCTATGGGAAGCACACAAGAGTCACCCTTATTGGATCTTACAAGTCCAATCGATCTCAGGTGGCTACTCTCAGTCTAGAAGTGCAGTGTATGCCATCCTGAGGTTGTTGTACTCCATCAAGATTACCCCCAAAACATGACGGAGCTTTATTTTTGTTACTTACATTGAAGATGATCCTCACCCAGATCACATTTCCTTGCACTGCAAATCTTTGCAATCCTGGGGATAGGAGGTCGGAATTTTTGCTTTCTTGTTATCTGTTGAATTCTTAAGCCTTCCTCATCCCAGAACCTTGCTTTCTGGTAGTGAGCTACTGCATTTTGTGCCTGCAATAAAACCCATTTATCGTCTTCATTTTTTCTTTATGCTTTTCCTGGACACAGTAACAACAGCGGAGCTGGGCTGACTAGACCTTCCCATTCTCAACAACTTTCTTCAGACATTCCTTGAAAATGCCAAGATGCTTCGAGGCCAGTGGAGAACATTTAATCTCTCTATTGTGTCCTGGGTCTGCATCTCAGTTTTCAAGTGGGTCATGCCTTGTATACATCTGAGTGTGGACCCAAAAATTCCATGAATCAGTTAATAATACAGGAGTAGGAGTAGGAGTATGCCACTAGGTATTGTATGCCTACAGCCTGGCTAATCAGTTTAATTATGTGCTCAAACCACCTTATCTGGCTCCTCCTAATCCACAAAAACAAAAGTTCTACAACCAAACTCCTTCCATATTGCCAAGTTCTATGTCCGGTTACTGATAATGAGCCCAGCAACCCTGTGATAGAACTTCATTTCAGCTATTTGTAACTTCATTCTTTCAGTCACTGACCAGAGTTTGTGAAAATCGGTGAGGATTGTGATATAGATCATAAATCAACCACTTCTCCAGCATACGTAGTTCCTGTTTCACCACCATGAGAGTGCATTTATAAAACTGCTACCACTGCACAGAGGTTTCGGTGCATTTCACAGTCATATTCACTCTAATTCATAAATAAAACTCCCATAATTCATGAACCCCATCCATTTGGGGAAACTGCTCACGTCAAATCCTCATGAGCTCAGATCTAAAGGATCTCATTCTTATTCCCACCATGTCACTCTCCACTACAAACTGTTCCAGTGCACACTGAAGATCAGAGTCCAATGAGGAAAAAGCCCATCATCATCTACAAAAAGCAGAGATGAACTCCTATTGTTCCCAAACCCTGATTACCTTAAATGCACCTTGCTAATGCTTGTAGGAGAAAATACATATCCTTAACAGTCTAATAACTACATTGAAAGGTCTTGATTGAATCCCAAGTATAAAAATCAAACAAATCCAGGGAATTAAATTCCTGTAGCAGTTGACCCACAACTATGTTCTGCTGTGGAACATTCAACAAGACAATATAAGGTGCATGGTCATAAGCTTTTTACAAGACTCAATGCACATTATACAGTAGATATGATTGGCAAATAATTATGACCCCTCAAAAATATGTGCAAGATTAAAGAGCTGGTGCAGTCTAGGCTAGGATGAAATTCACATTGCTCCTCCAGAATCTGAGCTTTCGACCATAACAGAGTGTCCATTTCAGAATCTTAGCAAAGGCTTTCTCATGTAGGCTGTTTGGAAGAGACCCTCTTGTCAACATTTTTAAAGGTGGAAACCAACTCTCTAATCTTCCAAGGCACTGTCCTTACCTTCTACACATCATTGAACAGGTGTTTAAGCTAAAACTGTCCAACAATCTCCAGTGCTTTTAACATTGCTGGTCAGATCTCATATATCCCTGTGGCATTGCTGCTGTAAAATAAGAACAAAGAAAAAAGTTTGAAGATCCACCCCGTATACTTGAAAAATTTTTTGTTTAGTAAAGATGAGCTCCAAACTGAACTGTGGGTTGTTACGAAATGGCTTCTATAAATATATGACAGACAGAAAATGATGACAGAGATGGATGTAGTCTTGGAGCTGGAAGTGATATCATGAGGAGGTGGGATCTGCTGCCATGAAAATAGGAAGTGGTAGGTGAAGACTTCTGGGTACCGGAATAAGGCTTAGGATGCTGGGTCTTCTGTAAGTCTGCAGGGGAAAAGAGTTTAAGTACAGCGCCAACCCCTGGTCCAGCATGGAAAGATGTGCCACTTCATTTTGAGTCATCTGCAGTGGCCTGGTAGTGTACACAGGTACTCCTGCCAATAACCAGTCATAGTAGTCCAGACAAGACAAGAAGAAAGCCTGAATCGGATGTTATACTGCATATTCTGTCACATACATCCTGCTCTTGTGGATGTGATACAGACTTACACATTGAGAACCTGGCCCAATCCTTCAGGCATCCTGTGCTTACCTGATAGAACTTAGACATCTCTCCTTTCTAGGACACATGGTAGGATCTGCCTAAAAGGTAGGATTGAAGCCATCTGAGAGCAGTCCCAGTGATGCCTAGGCGAGAGCAGGTGGCAAGGAGAATCTGATGGTTAACTGCGTCAAAGGCCGAGAAAAGATCAAGAAAGATGAGGATGGATGGCAAGGTGGTAGCCCTAGCCAGCAGTAGCAGTTCAACAATCATAAAGCTGTCTCAGTGGAATGATCTCTCTTGAAGCCTGACTGGTTAGGATCAAGCAAGTTGTTCTGTAGTAGGAAAGAAGAGACTTGGTTAGATACAGCACATTGAAATGTTTTAGATAAAAGTAGAGAAAGTGAACTATTTTGTAATTACCTTGAGATTTGATTGGGGGGGGGGGGGGGGGGCTTTTTGAGAACTGATGTTATTAGAGGCTTACTGAGCATAACAGGAAAAAATATGGGGAGCAAAAAATACAATTAGTGACAGCATTAAGAGATGTACTGACTTTGTGTGGGTGAGTCGATAGCAACATTAAGGAATAATGTGCAAAAATCAGCATTATGGGCCAAGGCTGAAATAGGAGTCTTGGTGCTGGCTGGATGGTGCCTAAAAAGTTAATATAGAATTAGAGTTTAGAAACAGCCCGGTGTGACTTTATTTTAAGGTGTGATAACGCTGCTACACGATTTTTGTCATTTGTTTGGTCTGTTGAATTGTTCTGTCATTTGTTTCCCTTTTACAGAATTGTGAATTGTTTCTTGTGTAAAAGAAACCACCCATTGAAACAGAATGGGGAAAACACATGATTGACAGCTGTCAAATGTCTTGATTTGGTATGATTTTGGGTCCTCAAAAGGTAGCCGGTGTTTACTTCCATTGTTAGATCCGCTTCAAGTGTTGTTAGGGGCCGTGGCCTCTATGGTCAGTACTCATGCTTAAATGAGTCTACGGGATAAAAGGATGGCTATGAGTCAACTTTTTATCCAATCTGCGGATACCAAATCTCCGAGTATTCAAAGTCTGTCTTTGTGCTCTTTTCTCACGTGTACTTTCAGTTTTGACCCCCTTGTTCTCTCGACCACGATTATTGTCTCTCGTGTTGGACTTCAATTTTATTTTTGATCTATTCTTTTTTACATTTCACTGTTTTTGTTGAAATGCTTATTTGCCAGTTCATGGAACAGAACACTGACCCTCTGAGGTGGGACTTCCTTCTTCCTTTAAAAGATTTTCAGGTCATTTCTGTATATAGAGGACTTTGGAAATCAATTTCCTTTCTCCATCTCAATCTTCTTCATACTCCGTCCTCTTGACTTCAAATGGAAACCTTTTTTCTTATGTATTGTATGTAATATTTATTTAATGTGAAAAAATTTATTTTTTAGTAACTAATTCACCATATATATTGGTGCACCTTCAATGATTTATGTTTTTTATTCACCTTTGTATTTTGTTAATTACTGTCTTTGAACCATAAATTAGGTTATATAGTATGATGTGTGGAGTACAAGTCCAAGGAGGTTATGCTCAACCTTTATAATGCACTGGTGAGGCCTCATCTTGAGTACTGTGTGCAGTTTTGGTCTCCAGGCTACAAAAAGGATATAACAGCACTAGAAAAGGTCCAGAGAAGAGTGACTAGGCGGATTCCAGGGCTGCAGGGGTTGAATACAGTTTAAGCAAAAGAAGATTAAGAGGAGACATGATTGAAGTGTTTAAAATTATGAAGGGAATCAGTACAGTGGATCGAGACTGTTATTTTAAAACGAGTTCATCAAGAACACGGGGACACAGTTGGAAACGTGTTAAGGGTAAATTTCGAGCAAACATTAGGAAGTTTTTCTTTACACAAAGAACAATAGACATTTGGAATAAGAGACCAAGTAGTGTTGTAACAGTAAGACTTTAGGGACTTTCAAAACTCGACTTGATGTTTTTTTGGAATAAATAAATGGATAGGACTGGTGAGCTTTGTTGAGCTGAATGGCCTGTTCTCGTCTAGAACGTTCTAAATTGGAGGACTGAGATTGGGAAACAGAAGTGGAGAACAGTGTTGACATGATGTAGTCCGAGCTTTTTCCATTCTAGCAACCAGCCAAGGTATTTTGAGGAGGTTGTAACCATCTGTTTTTTTAAAACTTTGTCACATTCCAAGAGCTGCAATGCTTTAGGATTTTCTATGAGAACAGGGGTGATGGTGTGATCTACCAAAAACTAGTGCAATGGCAGCAGTTTTAAGATAATTATGACTGACTGGTGGTATACCAGAAAGTATTTACTACTTCATGTACATCCATATGCTTACATATGGTCTTGGGATCTGGGCAGTGCCAGAATAAAGGACAACAGACCAAAATTAGGTCACTGCAGGGGATAAGAACAAAACATTAGCTTCATTGGCCAGGGAGAAGTCAGCTTGATGATTTGAGTATTTAGTGAATGAGTTTCCAGATACCTCCTAAGGCATATTTACTGGGAGCACACGAAGGGCATGCAGGAGGTATCATATGACCTGGAAGTGCCTGAGAATTAAGTAAGTGGAAACAGAGTTGGGAACAGAGTGACTTGGAATATTGTAAACAGAGAGATAAGCAGGAACACAAAAAGTACAGCAAATTAACAAATTAAAGATTGATGCAAAAATGCATAAATACAAATTTTAACCCTGCAGACTCAAAAAAACAAGTGAGTGAGTAATAGACAAAACAAGAGACAATAATATTTTTTTCTTGAGCTTCTGTAAAGTTTTCATTTTCATTTGGGGCAAATAAAGTATATTTGTCTCTCTAATATCTTTCTATCTAATACACTACCATGGCTGTTTGTTTGTCTGTCCAGGATTTTAAATCACCTGTAGCTCGCAAACCATTTGACCTATTGACCTGAAATTTGGTGCACATATACTATGTGGTGTCTACTATCCGTTTTCGGGGTGATGATTTACCTCCAAGGTTATTCCTCTTTTTATTTTAATTTTATTGTAGAATCAACTCTCGGCAGCGGCCAGCAGGGCGGCTATGCGGCGCATGCATATGGGAGCTGTTTTCATCCCTACCACCTTCGCCGTCACTTAACCTACCTCTTTATATCTTAAGTCATTCTTGAGGCAGATTGAAGACTTAAGTGCCAGCTTAAGCAAAAAATTAAGCAATTGCAACACAAACACTGACTTAATCAGTTTTAACGCGAAAAGATGCCGACGAAAGAAGGGAAGAAGCGGGCTGCTAGGGTGGAGAAAAGAATATCTGCTCAGTGCATCAACCTCTGAGCAAACGAATGGTAAACGTACAGAGAAAGAGGATGAAAACTAGGAATGTCAAGTCAGGTGTATTCACTGCACGTTATCATGCAGTGCGCCATTACTAGTGTATATATAATAAATAAAAACATTAATTGAACAAGGAAAATACTGATCGGAGACAGGATAAAAGAAAAAGCTTAAACAGGAGGGCAAACAGAAGACAGCAAATATACTGGTCATATATTAAATAAAGAAGTATACTAAGGTGAAGATTACAGAAATACAGGCTTCCCTCAAATGAAGAATAGCCACTATTTAATACTGTTTGTTGTCTTACAAACAACAATTAAGCTGAGTTTTTGCAGTTATAAAAGACCAGGGGCCTCATGTATAACGCCGTGCGTAGAACTCACACTATAACATGGCGTAAGCACAAAAGCGGGATTGTGCGTACGCACAGAAAAATCCAGATGCAGGAATCTGTGCGCACGCATACTTTCACGTTCTTCTACTACATAAATCCCGATTTGCGTGAAAAGTAACGCACGTGCACGCGCCTTCTGTCCCGCCCCAACTCCTCCCAGAATTACGCCTCTTTGAATATGCAAATCAATATAAATAGCCTTCTGTGAAAAGACAATGGGAAAAGCACAGGGGAAAATATAAGAATTTCAGTGAATATCAAGTGGAGGCAAAGGAAAAACGTACTATTTGTTGGTTTAAACAGTGGTATAATCAACAAAAGGAAGCTGATCGAGTGACAGAGTGTCGGAGAAACTCGAAGGCTCAACTTCACAAAGTCGCACAGTGCCCGAAATAAAAAAGAAATCACATATCAAAGTCGCCGTGAAAAAGCGAGTCGTAGCCCACCGTCTGAGTGTCATATGAAAGCTTATTAGGGTACAGACAAAAAAAAGGCACACAGTGGGGAAAAAAGCACGAAATGTCAACTTTAATCTCGAAATTTCCACTTTAATCACGTAGTTTATTTTACCATTAAAGTAGAACATCATGAACTTCATCTTAAAATCGTTTAATTTACTAGTTTCTCAAATCCCATTGTAACTAAAGTGGCATGTTAAATGCTTTGTTCTGTATTTGATCTTCTATGTGCTCTATGTGTATGAATCACTACCTGCTTTTTAAACGGGCTTTCTCTTTCTCCGACAGGACACATAATCCATTACATTCTTGATATTACAGCTCTCTGAATAATTAAAATACGAGATGTATACGTGATATCTTTTTCATGATGATAGGAATGAAAGCATGTTATTAAACATGGGAACACGGTGGCGCAGTGCTTGTTCATGTCTCACGCAAGAGGCTTGCTGCGCCATGCGCAACCTTCAATGAAATAATTTATCACAGCAGTACTGTCTCTTTCAAACGTACTAACCTCCAATTCCTATCCTTACTTTTCTTTCTCCAAAAACTCAATCGCCACACAATAAGCTATGTAATAGACGTGAAGCCATCTGTAAGCTTAGAACTTCGATTCTTCAAAACTTTTAAGGAACATTGAAATATCTTAGTAGTACGTGTTTAATTATTATATCCGTCTATCTTTCCAGTGTCGCGTCAGCACCAGCAATAATACAGCGCAAGGCAGGAACAATTACTGAACTAGCTAGCGCTGCGGCACCGTGTCCTCACATGTTTAATTATTAACAATACAGATTATTTAAATGAAGTTAAAGTTTTATCTGTATAATATAATCAACATGTTTTGCTGCATTTCGTCTTAGAAATGAATACCGTCATCACATGTAAATACGCGCTTTATAAAGTGGCGCAGGTTGTGCAATATTATAACTGTAGTGCAAGTTTACAGTGGGGTAATTGTACTTATAAGTCCAAACATTTCTACAGGGACCACTTGATGGACTGATTTAGTGCGTTTAGAGTTCTTGGGATTAAACTGTTTCTAAACCGCGAAGTCCGTACAGGGACTAAAGCGTTTGCTGTGGCTCAGGCAGCATCTGCTTCATGCTGTATACCGATAATTCTCTTTCCAATCAGCTGCTGCTGTGATTTCCCACTCAGATACAGTAATATAAATACTCTGAGTGGTGCAGTGAGAGTAATGTGGAAAAAGATGATCTGCTGTGGCAACCCTTAACGGGATCAGCTGAAAGAACATGCAGTGAGAGTTACAACGCTAAAGCAGTTATGGTATTTGGAATAGTATGGCTATTCCCTGGACCATTATATTGCTACAGGTTAATTACAATCAGATGCATTACACTAATAAACAATATGCAGTTAATTTCAGTGTATTTATAAAGCCGTGCCAGGAATGTGGGTCTAAGAAAGAAAGGGTGATCACACAGGAACAGTAGCACTGCTTTGACGCTGGGTGCCGCCAGTCTGCAAAACCGGGCGGATAAATTGCGTACGCCAAGGAATGAGTTACCGTGGAAATGTGCGTGGCTTTACGCCAAGTTTAGGTTTTATACATCGCGATTTGAGCGTGGAAAGGTTCGTACGCAACATTTCTGTGCGTACGCACCGTTTATACATGAGGCCCCAAGTGATTTTCAATATCTGGTCTATTCAGGGACAAATGCAAGAATTCTAAGAATTTATTTTTGTATGATTTCAGCCCTGCTTTTAACATCGCCGTTCCTGAGCATTTGCAGGTCAAACTCTCTTGGCTGGCTATGTCTGTACTAGGGGGCTTCACCCCCTGCTCGCCTCGCTCGCCAACCCCTGGCGTTGGGGCATGACAAAGAGTGAGATGTATGATTTAGATATAGTACAGTGTGCAGGTTTGGATGATGCGTATAGAAATAAAAAATAGAGTGTTTGGCATAGAGTAATGTTTTATTGGAATATTTCTTTGTATACAACATTAGTAGTAAAGATGGTGTCTTGTCCTTGAATGAGTCTTCCTTGGCATGGATCATTTATAATTTTAACTTTAACGTCAGATGAACGTCGAACACGTGAGAAGGCAACATAAAGTTGTCCATGTCCAAAAACGGGTTCAGAGAGGTAGATGCCAACCTTGTCCATGGTTTGTCCTTGTGATTTGTTGATGGTCATTGCAAATGCAGGTTTAATGGGGAACTGTTGGCGTTTCAATGTAAAAGGTAATTCTAGGTCAGAACTCGTAAGGTCAATTCTAGGAATGAGAACAGTATTGTTAGCATGTGATCCTCTAAGAACTGTTGCTTGAATAACATTGTGTGTCATGGTGTTGACGACTAACCGTGTGCCATTGCATAAACCCTGTTTAGTGTTAAGGTTTCTTAATAGCATGATTATTGTTCCGTTTTTAAGGGTAAGGTTGTGTTGTGGTAATCCGGCCGGGTTAGTCTTGGATCTTGTTCTTTGTCCTTTATCAAGACCAAAGCAATTGTAGTTGCCGCTATACCTTCTGCATTTGCTTTTGTATTGGCCTCCTTTTCAACTTCATGTAGCATTTTTATAGACTTAGCCAATGGGTGATTGTTTATGACATGAGAGACGTTTCTCATTATAAGATTTGTGCATTGTTTGTTTTCAGGAAGGTTCATTCATTGATAGATTGCCTCATCTGGATCTAGGATGTAGATTTGTGCATATTTGCGTTGTTGATTTGTTTCAGGGTGCACTGTTCCAATGCGATGCAATATTTGTCCACATATGCGAAAGCAGTATGGGCCATTGCCTTTTGGTGGCCTGATATTTACTCCGGTAGATGCAAAAGCAAATGAACTATTGTAGGATCTAATGCAGTTCATATAAAGTTTTTACTTTGAGGCACATCGTTAGTTAGAAGCCTCTGTAGATATACAGGATAAGAATGTAAAGGAGTCAGTCTAATCTGCCCCTTTTGACAACAACGTGTAAATTCATTATTTGTATTGCCAGTTGTTTCTTCTGGGAAGTTAAGTGAATGACAATGATTGCAAATGACATTCATTAATCCCAATGAATTTTCCTCAATAGTGGATTCATTATTGAAGGCGTTTTCAGTCATTTGGCTTAAGCGTTTAACATGTGTCTGGCGTTGATGTCCGCTACGTGCATGTTTTGCTTTTGGCGTTTGAGTGTCGCGTTGTTGCATGTCCAGTATTTGGGACGCGCTATATTTTTCTTTTAATTTATTCGCCTCCGCTTCGCGCAAAGTCCATTTCAGTCTACGTCTTGCATTGTTTGTATCGAGCCTTGTCCGTTTTTGTATGTCGGTCATTTGAGCTTTCTCCTTTTGGAGTCTTGCTTTCTTTTTTTCTGGCAGTTCATTTGCGCTTTGTACACGTCAGCGTTCATTTATTTTTTCTCTTCGCTCCCTTTTTTGTATGTCTGAGACGCAAGCTCTTTCGTTTTGAAATCGTGCTTGTTTCGATGCAGCACTTTGAGACGCGCGCTGTATGACCCTACGTTCATCGTGTCTGTCCATTTGGGCACGTCTCTGTAACAGTGTTACTTGTGCTTTGCGTTTTTTGATCCGCGACATTTTTTCTTTTGGAGTTTCAGAAGCGCGTTTTATGCTCCGCCGTCTATTTTGTTGTTTCTTTCATGTTCGTGTGTTTGTTCCTGTTATCCTTTCCGAATCGTTTTGTACCCGTGATCGTGTATTCATGACTTGTTTCTTTCTCAGCATGCGAAATATGGATAAGTAATAAGGAGGATCGCACTCACTGTTAATATGTTTCCTTTTCTGCAGTTGAACGGTTAATAGTGCTTTATTGTAAGGAGATCCACCCATGCTGACACCTATGCTGCCTATTGTGAAGGTGTTGACGTTCACTTTAGAATATGTGGCTTTGGGTGTCACTTCTTATGGATGTGTGTGTGGGGGGGGGGGTGAGGATTGTTGTTGCGCGAGCGTCTTCTTTCTTTTTGTGTTCCTGTGTCTTGTTGAATCCCCCTCTTGGTGTGTGTCCCGTCCTGTCCCGTGCCTGTAGGGTGGGGGGGGGGGGGGGGGGGTGTGGTCGTGCCTTGCTGTTGTGCGCTCGTCTGTTCTTTTTTTTTGGTGTGTTTAGTTTCGTGTGCAATGTGTTTCGTGCTTTGCCCGCGTTTGACTACTTTTTTATGTGCCTTTTCCTTTTTTCGGTGCTTGTTGCGCCTCATTTCTGTGACTCCTTTTTGTATGTGCTCACTCCTTTTTTCTGTGGTCTTGTCCGCCTCTCGCGGCCCCTCATCCGCCTTTGTCGCCCTTTTTTGTCCGCCTTTCTCCGACTCTCGCGGACTCTTTTTGCGCCTGTGCCTCTCGCGGACCCTCATCCGCCTCTCTCGCCCTCTTTTGTCCGCCTTTCTCGGCTCCTCAGCCAACTCTCGCGGACTCTTTTTGCGCCTGCGCAGTACGTCTTTTTGCAGCTACGGCCCATGGCCGGATGTCCCTGCGTCCATCATCCGGTTTAGCATTCTCGGTTAGTAATATGGATGTGGAATAACAACTTCATTGCTATCAAGAGGAAGCATGAATGGTTGTGTGAGCACATACCTTTATTGGGCACATTAACTCCGAGCACCAGACTACCACTGGGCTGTGTTGTGTCATCTCTACTTTTCAGCCTTTAAAGAAGTGACTGCATTTTCAAAGAGCACTCTGTATAATTCCTGAAATTTGATGATGACATCATACTGCTTGACCTTACTTGTGATGGTGATGAGTCCATTTATAGAAGGCGGGTTGAGCAGCTGATTTCTGATGCAAGCAACACAATCTGACAATATTCAGAGGACTGTCAAAAAAATTGTAAACTTCAGGAGTAGCGTCCCTAGATCTCTTCCTTAAGCTTCTGTGGTTCAGTAGTCACCACTGTGAGGTCCTTCAAGTTCCTGGAGATTACAATTTCTCACACTCTCAAATGGGAAGTTAACAGCCAATCTATTGTTAAGAAGGATCATCAGAGAATCTATTTTCCATTACAGTTAAAGAAAGGTATTGTAATTTGTAGTCCAGTTCTACAGTGTACTCACCGAGTCCATTCTTATGTCTTCCATAACTGTTTGGTTTGGAACAATCACTGCTGGTCAACAGGCCAGACTTCAACCTATTGTTTGACCAGCAGAGAAGATAATTGTCTGTGACTTGCCCAAATTCTAATATCTTTATCACGTCTGGGCCACACAAGTAAGTATACACCGCCTCCCTGGAAGAACAACAAAACCCTTGGCCATGCACGATCAGAATACCACTAGAGAAAAGCAGTTAGTTATTAAAATATTTCGGATTAACAAGACCAACGCTCATCCTTTTTTGGTCCCCTCACCACATGCCCCAGATCAGCATAAGACAATAAGCATTAAAGCGATGAAAGGAAAAAAAAGATTTTCCGTCAATATGTAAATATGTATAAACATCCGTCAATATGTAAATATGTATAAACAGTTTAAGTAATTCCTTCAACAAACAAGTACATAAAAATCAAAAACAACCTTCCACAGATTAGGGTGTGAAATGTTCTCACCGGAGATAACTCGGTTTCCCAAATTGGATCACTGTCCTTACAGTTCCAGAGCAAGATGTAATGTTGGAAGCCTCACAGAGTACACCCAGCAGCTGAGCCAATAACAAAAAATGTTCTGTCATACCGGTCCCAAAAGGTTGATTGTCCCGGTGAAACCAAAAAAAAGTATGTCTTCAGAGATGCGTCTCCTTTGTATCACCGAGTAAAATTAAACCTTCTTCCAGCAGGTGGATTCTTGCCGCTAACTTGTTGCTTCTCCTTGCTCCACTGCTCGATATCTCTCTCTCTGTCTCTCTCTCTGTCTCTCTCTCTCTCTTTCTCTCCCTTCTTTTCTGGTTAAAGAGTCTTCATCCCCAACTGTCCTGTCCACGTTGTGTCCTCCCCTTAAAGGCGTATTTCCCCATTATTGGCAAACTCAGTAACCCATTTCTTAACCCTAAGGAGACGCAAACTGACAACGGGACAATAGCACATGTGGCACCCGCCACAGGTAAATAAGGTCATGGCTGGCTATTCCCATTCAGGACGTTATAACTTTCTTGGAAATTATACAGTGAACTGAAGGTTAAAAGAACATGACATGAAACAGTATCTTCCCCAACCCCTGAATCTTATTAACCTCTGATCTTTCTCTATCAGCTCATAAAATGATCACTAGATTTATATGTTGCTAAGAAAAGGCTGTTTCTTATAATAATTGTGTTTGTGTGTATGGATTTCATGTGTCTATGCAATCATCCACCAAGGCAAATTCCTTGTACTGTATATGTAAACACACTTTGCTAATGAAGTGATTATTCCATGACTTATTAGGGTGTGTTTCAATAAGCAATGTTATAAATAAATTGATTCTCCTCAATTTCCAAGTATTTTTGTGTTATATGAGGAGACATTAAGTCTATTCTGGGGCCAGGGAATGCTTACATTTTTTTAACAAAATAAATGGAAATTATGTGTTTGCAACATGAAAATTCACCACACAAAGAGATTTTCAGGAACAGATTAGCTTCACTAAGCTGGGGAAGCCTATATATGAATAAACAAAATTAGATATAAACAAACATACTGTATATGAAAGAAAAAAGTCCATAATAATGACATTTAAAACATAACAGAAAAGAAACCATTAGGAGACAAAGAAAAAAACCTCATAAATAGTAACATACAACATAAACCAAAAAAGATTAAAAGCACAACCAGTATAAACAGACAGACAGGCAGATAGATACTTTATTAATCCCAAGGGGAAATTGACATACTCCAGCAGCAGCAAACTGATAAAGAAAACAATAACATTAAAGAACAACTGACAATAACTTTGTATAATGTTAACGTTTACCCCCCCCCCCAAGTGGAATTGAAGAGTCGCATAGTGTGGGGGAGGAACAATCTCCTCAGTCTGTCAGTGGAGCAGGACAGTAACAGCAGTCTATTGCTGAAGCTGCTCCTCTGTCTGGAGATGATACTGTTCAGTGGATGCAGTGGATTCTCCATGATTGACAGGAGTCTGCTGAGCGCCCGTCGCTCTGCCACAGATGTCAGACTGTCCAGCTCTGTGCCTACAATAGAGCCTGCCTTCCTCACCAGTTTGTCCAGGCATGAGGCGTCCTTCTTTATGCTTTATGCTGATAGAACATCTGCAGCATCTTATTGCAGATGTTGAAGGATGCCAGCCTTCTAAGGAAGTATAGTCGGCTCTGTCCTCTCTTGCACAGAGCATCAGTATTGGCAGTCCACTCCAATTTATCATCCAGCTGCATTCCCAGGTATTTATAGGTCTGCACCCTCTGCACACAGTCACCTCTGATGATCACGGGGTCGCACCATTTAACAAAGTCCTTGATTCGGTTCCTATACTCCTCCTGCCCACTCCTGATGCAGCCCACGATAGCAGTGTCGTCAGTGAACCTTTGCACGTGGCAGAACTACGAGTTGTAATGGAAGTCCGATGTATATAGGCTGAATAGGACCGGAGAAAGTACAGTCCCCTGCGGCGCTCCTATACTGCTGACCACAATGTCAGACCTGCAGTTCCCAAGACGCACATACTGAGGTCTGTCTTTAAGATAGTCCACGATCCATGCCACCAGGTATGAATCTACTCCCATCTCTGTCAGCTTGTCCTTGAGGAGCAGAGGTTGAATGGTGTTGAAGGCGCTAGAGAAGTCTAGAAACATAATTCTTACAGCACCACTGCCTCTGTCCAAGTGGGAGAGGGATCGCTGTAGCATGTAGATGATGGCATCCTCCGCTCCCACCTTCTCCTGGTATGCGAACTGCAGAGGGTCGAGGGCGTGGCGGACCTGTGGCCTCAGGTGGTGAAGCAGCAGCCCCTCCATGGTCTTCATCACATGCGATGTCAGAGTGACAGGCCGGAAGTTATTCAGCTCACTAGGATGTGATACCTTTGGGACTGGGGTGATGCAAGATGTTTTCCAAAGCCTCGGGACTCTCCCCTGTTCCAGGCTCAGGTTGAAGATGTGCTGTAGAGGACTCCCCAGCTCCAGCGCACAGGCCTTCAGCAGTTGGGGCGATACTCCATCTGGACCCACTGCTTTGCTGGACTCGGAGTTCCTTCTGCACACGCTTGAGCTCATGCTGATCACCGCCTTTAAAAGCCCTTTTCTTCTGGTTCAAAAGGCCCTTGATGTCACTTGTAATCCATGGCTTGTTGTTAGCATAGCAGCGTACTGTTCTTACTGGAACTACAATGTCCATACAGAAGTTGATGTAGTCAGTAGTGCAGTCAACAACCTCCTCAATGTTCTCACTATGTGATCCCTGCAGGATATCCCAGTCCGTAGTTCCAAAGCATTCTCTCAGTGCCTGCTCTGCCTCAAGGGACCACTTCCTGAATGAGCGTGTGGTTGTAGGTAGCTCTCTCACTCTTGGTTTGTAGTGAGGCTGAAGCAGAACCAGGTTATGATCTGCTTTCCCAACGGCAGGCAGGGTGGCGCTGTATGCGTCTTTAACGTTTGCATACAGTAAATCAATAGTCTTATTTCCCCGGGTATTACAGTTCACATACCGGGAGAAGGCAGGTAATGTTTTGTCCAGCGTCACATGGTTAAAGTCTCCAGCGATTAGCACAAGCGCCTCAGGGTGCTGTGTTTGTAATTTAGCAACTGCGGAATGGATGATGTCACCCGCTATCTCCACGTCCGCCCGAGGAGGGATGTAAACAATAACAACAATGACGTGTCCAAACTCTCTGGGCAAGTAATAGGGACGTAGACTTACGGCCAACAGTTCAATGTCCCTGCAGCAAGTGGAGATTTTGACGTTTACATGTCCAGAGTTGCACCACCTTGTATTCACAGAGAGAGCGAGTCCTCTTCCTTTACGCTTTCCGCAGGTATTTGCGTCATTGTCCGCTCTAACTGTGCTAAACCTGGGTAGCTCCAATTGACAATGGATGATAAATAAAGTGGATATGTCACAATAAAAATACAATAATGGTGAAACCAACAAAAAAAGGAGCACTCTGTCATAGTTTGGGAAGGCAGTCCAACTGTCATGATCTGACATACGCAATAAACTTATTCTTTGGCCTTTAAAAATCTCCAAAGCATTGTTTGAGAGGCCAAGAAATTGGGTGGTTACACTTACTTTTTTGAAATACATTTTTCTGGTGAGCCATTTCATTTCTGTTATGAGATCCACCATTTTGTGTGTTTCGTTTGACCTGTTGCCTATTTCTAGGTAAGGTCAACTGGAATTGTGCGGCTCGTGACTTCACCAGGTCAGAGGTGTAAAGGTCAGTGTTGTGCACTTTCTGGTTGTCCAAGTTTGTGGGTAATTCAAAGAAAAGACTTCAGTGTTCATCGATTAGTCTTTGACTTTTTTGGCTATAAATTCTCTTATCTACATCTTCTTATCTTCATCTACAATTTTGTGTTTCATTCTGGCTTAAGTTATTCATAAGTTTTGCTGGCTTCTGACCTTTTACGATTAATTTACTTAATTTTGATTAAACACTTTACTTGTTTGAACAATTTATTTGACTCCCTAGTATTAGTCTTGGCATGTTTCTGATTTTAACTCCTCCACTAAATTTGAATAATCAAATATTACCACTGTCATCTTGTGCTGTCATTGCACCAACTCGGTTTTCCAGCAAAAGTGGACTAATTAAGAGGAGTGTTTCCCTTTATAAATATCGAAACCAGCACTTTTTCAGGAAACAGTTCTTCATCCGTAAAAATGCAGTAATCTAAACCATGAACAACATTTCAAAGGAAATAAAGATGAGATTGTGTACACAGGAATCACACCTTTCTTGGTCTTAAATGAGATAAAATGATATGTAAATTAACATTCTTCACCTTAAAGCGATGGTGAAAGACACAAGGAGTTATAATTAAAAACTGGAGAGGGAGTGGGGATTTGTATGGAGTTAGTTCAGGGGATTGTGGGGTATGTAGCCTTACAGTGAAACTGTGAACTTGTCTCAGTTTAAATAATAAACAAAAGTGACCGGGCTTCAACTCAATAATGAAGGAGTACAACTTGGCTTGTTGCGATATTACCGTTACTAGAACAGGCATTTAACATTTACAAGAAAGAACATTTACGTTTCTTCCTCTTTAGTTGAAAATAAAGCTCCATGTAGAAATAACAAATTGTTTTCACACAATTGCTTCGTTTTCAAGCCATGTGCTAAAACAACAGCCTACTTTTAATTGTACAAGACTTGTACAAATACATCTTTATATTATTTTATAACTGCTCTCAAAATTAATATTCAGACTAATACATTTGAAACTCACTTCTTTCGATCATTTTTGATTTATTAGCATATTGACATTAACAAAGAAGATGCCAAGGAGAGCATAGCTGAAATCTAACACAAGGGTTTTTGGACCAGACACTGTGAGAAGTCAACAAAAGAAAGATAAGTTTAGACAAAGAAAGAGATAAAACCAGAGGAGATGGACATTTATATTCAGACACCCACTTGGCCACTGGAAAAAGAGGAGTTCTGCTTTGGTTCACCAAACTAAAGTTCCTCTACTTTGCATTCTGAAACCAGCCACCTGAGTCTGTGCCCAGCATCTACAAATGAGTATGCAGAACTGAGGTGATCACTGCTTGTTTCTCACTGGTGATGGGACTTCTAATAGCAGATTATGGTTGTTTCCCTAGAAAAAGGAGATTGGGAATGACTAATGGATTGTGGACCAATCTCACAAGCCGAGAGGAAATTGCTACATGATTGCCCTCTGTAGGTATAAGTGGATAGCCTAGGATCAATCCCATTTCCGGTTATACTAATAGAATTTTAGTCCTCAGAAATGCAGAGATGGAAAAAGTGGCCCTAATGCAGCTTATAATGTATGGCATCTTACCCCAGAAACAATTCAGTCCTATCAGTGGTGTGAAAAACTATTTGCCCCCTTCCTGATTTCTTATTCTTTTGCATGTTTGTCACACAAAATGTTTCTGATCATCAAACACATTTAACCATTAGTCAAATATAACACAAGTAAACACAAAATGCAGTTTGTAAATGGTGGTTTTTATTATTTAGGGAGAAAAAAAAATCCCAAACCTACATGGCCCTGTGTGAAAAAGTAATTGCCCCCTGAACCTAATAACTGGTTGGGCCACCCTTAGCAGCAATAACTGCAATCAAGCGTTTGCGATAACTTGCAATGAGTCTTTTACAGCGCTCTGGAGGAATTTTGGCCCACTCATCTTTGCAAAATTGTTGTAATTCAGCTTTATTTGAGGGTTTTCTAGCATGAACCGCCTTTTTAAGGTCATGCCATAGCATCTCAATTGGATTCAGGTCAGGACTTCGACTAGGCCACTCCAAAGTCTTCATTTTGTTTTTCTTCAGCCATTCAGAGGTGGATTTGCTGGTGTGTTTTGGGTCATTGTCCTGTTGCAGCACCCAAGATCGCTTCAGCTTGAGTTGACGAACAGATGGCCGGACATTCTCCTTCAGGATTTTTTGGTAGACAGTAGAATTCATGGTTCCATCTATCACAGCAAGCCTTCCAGGTCCTGAAGCAGCAAAACAACCCCAGACCACCACCACCATATTTTACTGTTGGTATGATGTTCTTTTTCTGAAATGCTGTGTTCCTTTTACGCCAGATGTAATGGGACATTTGCCTTCCAAAAAGTTCAACTTTTGACTCATCAGTCCACAAGGTATTTTCCCAAAAGTCTTGGCAATCATTGAGATGTTTCTTAGCAAAATTGAGACGAGCCCTAATGTTCTTTTTGCTTAACAGTGGTTTGCGTCTTGGAAATCTGCCATGCAGGCCGTTTTTGCCCAGTCTCTTTCTTATGATGGAGACGTGAACACTGACCTTAATTGAGGCAAGTGAGGCCTGCAGTTCTTTAGACGTTGTCCTGGGGTCTTTTGTGACCTCTCGGATGAGTCGTCTCTGCGCTCTTGGGGTAATTTTGGTCGGCCGGCCACTCCTGGGAAGGTTCACCACTGTTCCATGTTTTTGCCATTTGTGGATAATGGCTCTCACTGTGGTTCGCTGGAGTCCCAAAGCTTTAGAAATGGCTTTATAACCTTTACCAGACTGATAGATCTCAATTACTTCTGTTCTCATTTGTTCCTGAATTTCTTTGGATCTTGGCATGATGTCTAGCTTTTGAGGTGCTTTTGGTCTACTTCTCTGTGTCAGGCAGCTCCTATTTAAGTGATTTCTTGATTGAAACAGGTGTGGCAGTAATCAGGCCTGGGGGTGGCTACGGAAATTGAACTCAGGTGTGATACACCACAGTTAGGTTATTTTTTAACAAGGGGGCAATTACTTTTTCACACAGGGCCATGTAGGTTTGGATTTTTTTTCTCCCTAAATAATAAAAACCATCATTTAAAAACTGCATTTTGTGTTTACTTGTGTTATATTTGACTAATGGTTAAATGTGTTTGATGATCAGAAACATTTTGTGTGACAAACATGCAAAAGAATAAGAAATCAGGAAGGGGGCAAATAGTTTTTCACACCACTGTATATAAGGAAGTGAAGTCAATGTGTGTGTTTAAAATGGCTGTCCCAAATTTACAACATACGTTTAAATTACTAGAATGGAGACAATGTGACAAAGTTCTTCTGCTAACTCTGTCAAGACCTTTGATACTGTGGTCTTGAAACTTAACAATGGGATTCTTACAATTTAGTTACAAGCATTCATTAGCAGTAGTCACGACATTTCATATTTTGTCAATGGGCTGAACACATGGCATGTCTGTTTTTTGGATGTGACAAGAAAGCTTTTTTTACATTATTAGTAATTTTGTCAGTCTTAGGATTCTATCTCATATGCCACACTGCTATTAACAAGCACTATTAGGCAACATCTTTACAATTATGTTTACATGTCGAAATACACAAAGATACGAGTGATAAAATCGTGGCATGCTGAGGTTTTGTGTTCCTTCAGTAGGGTGCAATCACAGTCTTTTGAATTGAAAGGAGCTGAATGGAATGTGGTAGGGCAGCAGCGAGAGGCTCCTTTCAGTAAACACAGACAGCTGACTCACCTACAAGAACCCAAACTGCTCCCTCATTTGTGTATCACTCATTCTAGTTTTTGGAATGGGCCATTCCTTTCTTAGTACTAGTCTATTTCACTTTAAAAAGCAAAATGAAAACATGTAAGTTCAATTAAAATCCAAATCTTCAAACTCTAAAGAAAAATGAGTGATGCTGAACCAAGCACAGAAATAAAACACTAAGGACAATGGGAATGGAACAGGAGGGGAATGGTCATATTTTGCAAGATGTCAGTTATTGTTTTAGTTTCAGTAGGTAGCAGTCATGTGTAATATGGCATCCAAAAGTGACAACTGACCAAACTGGCCTTTGTACAAACTGCAGTCTTCTGCGGATGTTTTCATTTTGACCTCAATTTTCAATTTTAGCAGCATACACATGTAATGCCAAAAACACCTACTATCAGCATCATGTCTGTCTGTCGACATGAAACAAGTCTGCTGATTTTGTTGAAATTTGGCAAACTTATTCTTCAAAGAAATCCATTTTAAATCAAAATTTCAAAGGCTGTCATTGAAAAGCTTTGCTGAATTTCCAGACTTATCCAGCTTACAATAGAGGAGTATTCTTGGAGACTTCAATTGCAGATTATTTTACTGTTTCAAACTTAGCACATGTGAGGTTGTTTCGATGTATGTATAGAACAAACTATCTGCCCCTGGGGGAAAATTTGGCCTTTTACTGAAGTGCTGTAGATAGACAGATACACACACGCTATGGTCTGAACATGTAGCAAAGTGTAATATGATACTTATGATTTTATTTTGTTTTAGTTTTGAACGTCCCCAAAATTAATTAACTCTTGTAAATAGTGAGTAGTATACCAATTGTATAATATGTTGTAGTATGGGCATTAATTCATGTTACACCTCACAACCTGCATGCACCACATTTCTTGGCTCTGCCTCCGGAAGCATGGTGGACACTGTTGGAGTAGGTGGTGTTTTCAGCTCTCCCCAAGCTTTTTCTGATTTTTCTTTTATTTATTTTGTATTAATAGTTTTGTTGAAAATAATTTGTAATTGATTTATTATTTAACTAGACAAACAGCCCATTTCGACAACGTAAGATGAAACGGGCACGAGTGGAATAGTATAATATATAATAAGTATAAGCACTACAAACCTGATATAGGTGTATTGAATGAATGTGTAATTAGGCCTGGAGCTGTAGTCGAAATCGCCTTTCAGGCCTCTAGAGCTTTAATCGAAGTCGCCTTTCTCTTTGAATTTTCGCGGCCGTAAATCCGCCGCCTGCCGCGATGTCGGTCTCGTAAGGTTTTTCGGGCAGCTGTGCAGAAGGCGACTGCACATTTGGCTTCGGACATGCGCAGAAGGCAACGTGCGCAGAAGGCGATTGCGCATTCGGCTTCGGACGGACGTGAGTGAGTGAGTGAGGAGACTGGCGAATTATGTATTAAGATATTCATAGAGGAGAAGCCGCTTATGTGACGCCCTGTTCTTTTTTCCCTTTTTGTTTTTGGAAAAGAAAATAAAAACTTCTGTTTCAACCCTACATGCCTGACTTGTTTGTCTTTCTCTGTGTTGTATAAACGGCAATCTGCAGTCGTCTACAAACACACACCAGAATGACTAAACAGCAAGAAATTTGAAATGAAAGAGAAACTTCTGATTTGACAAGCCACAGTCATTGTGAGGGTATTATGCAGGCATATTGCAGGTTTGTATAAAGGAGCCCCCATCACATTTCTTAACAAACTTCTGCGAGTGATACTTCCGACTGAAAAGTCCTCAGTGTTAGTGTGCCAGTGAGAAGATGTTGCAACATTGTTCATAATGGCACTCAGTTTGGTTTTAATCCCCTCTTTGGCTACAACCTCTAGGGGGGTCCAGAGTGTGTTCCATAGCTGAGATTGCCCACTTTAATTAACCTTGGTAATTTGGTGGAGACTCTCTTGAAGTGATGTTATTGGCCCATAACACTACAGCATAGAAAAATGCACTGACCGTCACAGAGTTAAGATATGAAGGGATATCACTACCTACATTAATGGAACACACTCTCCTAAGAAAAAAGGAGCCTGCTCTGCCCTCTCCTTATATACTTGCTCCATGTTTTTGAGACTAGTCTAACCTATCATTAATGTGAACACCCCCAAGCACTTGGAGTGGACCACCCTCTACATCTACTCCTTGAATAGTGACTGGACATTTAGGATATTTGGTGCAGTGAGGAGTCAGTAACCAGTTCCTTTGTTTTTGCTGATGTTTAAGATGTAGACAATTCTTCTTTGAACCAAGAAACAAAGTTCTCCCTCCTGACTCCTCTCCTCTCTCTCATCCCCTTTATCCATACAACCCATAGTACAGAATCATCTGAGAATTTCTGCAAGTGACATGACCTGCTGTTATATTTATAGCCAAAGGTGTACAGAGTTAAGAGAAAAGGACAAAGGGCCTGCATCCTGTGGTGCTCCAGTGTTACTCACACAGTCCTCGAGTCTCACAAACTGTGGTCTGCCCCAGCAGCTGCACTTTCTGGTACCTTCGGGACAGACTGAACAGGTGACAGAGGAGACCAAATGTTGGTCAGCGCAGGCTAACCTGATAGGTATTTCTTTTGAAATGTTTAATAATTTTGAAACTCAGAATTAGCCATGAGCCATTCATAACCAATATTAGGTGCATAAAATGCAATTTTGACATCCATAAATTGGAGTTGGTGTCAATGAAACTTGTGTAAGCCCTTGTTTTTTAGTATGTGATATTATAAAGACATTATTAGTAACCAGGTATTTTATTTACTAATAAATGGTAATTACTCAGGCTGGTTTGTTTGGGATTACTCATTGTTACCTAATATTAATATATAATGTAAAATCTGTATTAGATTAGAAAAAACTTTATTAATTCCATACAGAAATTCAGATGCATACAGCAGCTGAAACATAAAAAACAAGAATACAGACTCACAGAACAGATAATACAAGCCAATCTAATCAATCCATCAAATAAAAATAAATAAATCTATATTGTACAGATATTTCAAAATAAACTTAACAAGTCCATTGGTGGAAGCTTTTAATTGCCCCGATAGCAGTGAGCAGAAAAGACCTCCAAGAGCCGTTAGTTTTCTTAGCAGACATTGGTGGAATGAGCCTGTGCTAAAAGTGCTCTGAGAGTGCGCCTACTGGAGGAGATGGAGGGAATTTTTCGTGATGGCACCCAGTTTTGCCATCATCCTCTTTTTCCATAACAGCTCTAGAGCAGGAGGTGGGCAAACTCCAGGCCTGGAGTGCCGCAGTGGCTGCAGGTTTTCATTCTAACCCTTTTCCTAATCAGTGACTAATTAAACCCCCCCCCCCCCCCCCCCCGTCACTTTAATAGCCCTGTTAGAAGAGTTCAGCCCTCTGAATTGATTCCTTTCTTCATTAAATGACAGCTAAGCAGAAATGAGATGTGAAACGAGCTAACAGATGACCAGCTAAACTGGGGCTTCAAACTCCAACCAATTTCACTCCAATCACTTTCTTAATGAGAAGGCAATTCCTGTTGTTAATTAAACCCGTTATTTAATTCCGTGGCTTGTTGCTGGTCTCATTCTGCCACATCACACATTTTGAAAACTGTTGTTTTTCTGTTCTAAGAGCACCGTTAAAATATTTTGGTGACCTGAGAGATCAACCTTACCAAGACCATCACCTCTCTTTAATTTCAGATATTGTGTGATGGGCACAGGGAGCTGGTTATGTGGTGGCTTATTTGTGTCTCATTATTGTTTGGCTGCTAATTAAAGAAAAAGAAACAACTATGGGGCCTGAGTCGGGGTAATTAAAAGAAGTAATCAGCAGCAAAAACTGGTCACTAATGAAGAAGATGGTAACAATGAACACCTGCCACCTGCAGCCACTGCGGCACTCGAGGCCTGGAGTTCGCCACCCCTGTTCTAGTGTGTCCAGGGTTCACCCAGTGATGGAGCAGGCTGTCCTGATAAGTTTGCTCAGGCAATATGTTATTTCCCCAAGAGACCACAGCATAGAACACCACACTGGCCACTATAGACTGGTGGTATCTTTGATGAAAATAAATAAAAAATAATGTAAAATGCGTCAGTTTTCCAAACAGTTAACCAAGTCCTGAGATGCAAATTAATGTTAAGCTATGCATACATTTTAGAAGATGTTTAAGAAATTAGTTGAATGACATTCACAGACACTGTTATTTGGGCTTTATTCTCAAAGATGCCAAAAATTCAGCAAAGCAAACGGTGTGGCTATTTATTTCATTAAATCGGGTTAAGCTCACTTTTACCAAAAGTGCTTTTTATATGAAATTATTACAGCCACTTATGTCTATTCAGCATACACCACCCACCACTTGGAGCTGGATTTCTAAAATATCCTTTTGCACTTTTTCATCTTTTACTCAAATTTGGACAAAGCAGATGCAAGTTATTTTGGATTTGAATGTGATTTATTTTTACATAATGTAGTGAGAAATGTGTGCATTAGTGCCATTTATTCGAAACCAGCAAGCCCGCGATTCTCGAAAGAATCGCAAATCCAAGAATGGCAATCACTTTCTGTTCCCTCCGATACTTGGTGGGATGAAATATCATGGAGGGTGGGTGTGTCCTGGGAAAGTTCATTTAATTAAAAAAACATATTTGTACTAAAGCGGTTTCTTTTTGGAGCTGTGACTCATCTGGTTCTGGTGTTTTAGAAGCGCGTTGTAGGCGCCTTCGTTTATTGTTTTTATCCATGCAGTCTCTTTTTTGTTTTTCTATGGCTGTGTCGTCAGCGAGAAGTCGTTTGCCGACGGCAGCGGATTCGTGTGCTGAAGTGACCATGGCGGCGGATCCGGTGCGGTGGTGTGGGCGGTCGCGTTCGGGCGGCTGTACAACTGGGTGTGCACGCTTTACCTCAGGTTTAGTTCACAGGTCGTAGCCATGGTAAAGTTTTCATTGAATTAAATAAAACTATTTGTACTAAAGCGGTTTCTTTGTGTAGGCGCCTTCGTTCATTGTTTTTATCCATATGGGCTCATTTACAGGTTGTAGCCATACGGGCTCGTGTTTGTATTACTAATCGTTGAGCTCCTTCCATTTGGAGCCGTGACTCCTAGCCTCCGTGTATTGTTTTTATCTATGCGGTCTCGTCTTTGTTGTACTGTGGCTGTGTCGTTAGGTAGAAGTCGTTTACTGTTAGGAAGCGTACTCCAACTTACACACACTGACTGCTGGCACAGTGGATTAGAGCAGGTGTAGTATACAGGTTGTGGTGTTTGGGCGCCACGCACTGATTCTGGGAACTACGGGCTCGGTTTTGTATTACAAATCGTTGAGCTCTTTCCATGTGGAGCCGTGACTCCTTTGCCTCTGCTGACACCGACTGCTGGCACAGTGGATTAGAGCAAGTTAAGTTTACAGGTTGTGTTGTTTGGGCGCCACCTACTGACTCTGGGAAGCCGCTGGGTTTGACTCTGGGGGCGCTGCGGCGCAGTGCGCATGCGCCTCAGTGCGTCCGCCGTGCATAAATTAAACTGTCGTTTAGTAATATAAAGACATTTTCAGAGTATGTTTTTTTACATGGCATGCAAACTTTATCTTCATGTGTTCACATGATGTTTATTTTGAAAGTCTTAATTATTAATTTCCTTTATGCTGCATGTTACCCGGTTACTTGTCCCTTTCTGGTTTGATTCTTTGTTGTACTCCCCATGTTGATATTTCAAGACGGTACAGTGACCGCTTACCTTTTACAAACATTTTTCACTTTGCTTCACACTCTTCCATTATTGTACTTTTTTGTAACAGACTGGAGCCGGCCTGCAGATGCATTTGTTCAAATTAGTGAAATAGGACAATTTCTATAAACTGACACACCAAACCTAATAAGTATGGAACTCCAGATTTCCTTTTATTAATGTGTTTGTACAGGAGATTCAGAAGGTATTCAGACCCCCTCACTTTTATACACATTGCTTTCTTGTGCTAAAATCATTTCAATTAAACCCCCCCCCCCCCCCCCCCCCAACATCAAGCAACACTAATACCCAGAAATGACTAAGCAAAATAGAAATGTTTGCAGATTTATTCAAAATAAAATCTGAAATCTCACATACAAATACTCCGACGCTTTACTCAGTAATTATTTGAAGCACCTTTGGCAGAGCTTACAGCTTAGAGTCATCTTGGATTACAGGCAACATTCTTCACACACCCAGAGTTGGAGATTTTCTGCTAGTCATCTGTACAGTTCCTCGTAAGCTGTGTCAGGTTGGATGGAGACGGTCAGCGGACAGACAGGGCTCTCCAGACGTTTTTGATTGGGATCAAGCTTGGGCTCTTGCTCTGAAACTCAATGACATTCCCAGAGTTCTCTCATAGGCACTCCTGTTATATTTTCTCTGTGTTTATAGTCATTGTCCTGTTTGGAGGCAAACCTTTGACCCATTCTGAGATCCACAGAGCTCTGGAACAGGTTTTCATTAAGGATATCCAGCAGACCCCCCGTGACCCTGTGTTAGGATTTAGCGGGTTGGATAATGACTGACATTCCAATACAACTCGGAGTCCTGCCATGTGCAAAAGTTCGCTGATGACACTGCTATCGTGGGCTGCATCAGGAATGGGCTGGAGGAGGAGTATAGGGACCTAATCAATGACTTTGTTAAATGGTGCGACTCAAACCACCTACACCTGAACACCAGCAAAACCAAAGAGCTGGTGGTGGATTTTAGGAGGCCCAGACCCCTCATAGACCCAGTGATCATCAAAGGTGACTGTGTGCAGATGGTGCAGACCTATAAATATCTGGGAGTGCAGCTGGATGATAAATTAGACTGGACTGCCAATACTGATGCGCTGTGCAAGAAAGGACAGAGCCGGTTATACTACCTTAGAAGGCTGGCGTCCTTCAACATCTGCAATAAGATGCTGCAGATGTTCTATCAGACAGTTGTGGCGAGCGCCCTCTTCTACGCAGTGGTGTGCTGGGGGAGGCAGCATTAAGAGGAAAGACGCCTCACGTCTGGACAAACTGGTGAGGAAGGCAAGCTCTATTGTTGGCATGGAGCAGGACAGCTTAACATCTGTGGCAGAGCGAAGGACGCTCAGCAGGCTCCTATCAATTATGGAGAATCCACTGCATCCACTTAATAGTATCATCTCCAGACAGAAGAGCAGCTTCAGCGACAGACTGCTGTCACTGTCCTGCTCCACTGACAGATTGAGGAGATCGTTTCTCCCCCAAACTATGCGACTCTTTAATTCCACCCGGGGGGGGTAAACGTTAATATTTAACATTATACATAGTTATTGTCTGTTTTTCACCTGCATTATTATCATTCTTTAATTTAAGATTATTTATTGTATCAGTATGCTGCTGCTGAAGAATGTGAATTTCCCATTGGGATTAATAAAGTATCTATCTATCTATCTGTCTCTGCATTTTGCTCCATTCAGCTATGCCTCAACCCTGTCTAGTCTCCCAGCCCCACAGCATGGTGAGAGTCCTTTAGGTGCCTTTTTGAAAACTTCAAGTGGGCTTTCATGTATTTTCTGGCTGCTCTGCCATAAAGCCCAGAATAAGCTGAATGTTGCAGTGGTGTTGTTCTACTGTAAGTTTCTCCCCTTCTCCATACAGGTTCTCTGGAGTTCAGCCAGAATGACCATTGGTTTCCTGGTCACCTCTCCTACTAAGGCCCATCTCCCCCATCTGCTCAGTTTGGATGGGTAGCCAGCTCTAGGAAGAGTTATGGTTTTTCCAAGCTTCTTCCATTGAAGAACTGAAAAAGGCCACTGTGGTCACGGGAATCTTCAATGCTGCAGGAATTTGTATAGCCTTCCCCAGATCTGTGCCTTACCACAACCCTGTCTCTAAGCTTTTCAGGCAATTCCTTTGACCATAAAGCTTAGTTTTTGCTCTGATACACATTGTCAGCTGTGGGACCTTCTATAGACTTGTGCAATCAACTGTATTGACCACAAGTGGATTCCAAACATCTCAATGATGGTCAATAGAATGGGTTGCATCTGAGCTAAGCTACAGTTGTCACGGCAAAGAATCAGAATACTTGTGTCAATATGATATTTCAGTTTTGTTTGTTTTTTTTTTTATTAAATAAATTTGCAAAAAACATCTAAAATCCTTTTTTTCACTTTGTCATGCTGGGGTATTGTTTTGGGAAAAATTAATTTAAATGATTTTAGTACAAGGCTGCAGCATAACAAAAATATGAAAAAAGTGAAGGTCTCTGAATACTTTCTGAAGGCGCTGTAAGTGTTTAAGAGTCACAGTCTATGCAAGTCGTTCTGTCATTTAATAAGAATAATGGTACACGACACGCTACGGGCTGTTCGCTTAGTTTATTAAATGTGATTGCCACTGACACGTTAACAATATAGTAGAGAATTCAATCCACTAGGCAAATGACGTCAGAGCTCCTGAACAGTACACAGGAAGTAAAAGGAAAGAAAACCCCTCTAAAAACAGTGTTCATCACATCAGATCTCACATTGACAAATGTGGCACTTCCTGCCTGTACACTACGTTAAATTGCTTAATTTTCATCCAGTCATAAACCTGGCTGAGTTTTTACTCTTATTAATAATGTAGTCCTGTCTATCTTTTTTTTTTTTTTTTTTTTAAGATTAACAAAAAGGATAATTGAATAATAAAAAAAAAACATTGCAAAGGCAATAACATTTTTTCCCCCAACAACAAACCAGAACGCAGCTCTTTACCCTACCTGATGTACTGAGTGATATAAGAAGCTCCATCTCAGGGGAACCTGAAGCACCCACAGATACACAAGCTCTGCACAGACACTGATCGGGCTGGCATTCATATCTCCGCACACGTCACAATGATGATCCTACAAGGCTGTTCCTAGTCTACTGAAGCTATGGGGTGGCAGGGCTAATCACTGCACCACCATGCTTCAGTACCACACTCCTTTTCAATAAATGAATAAAGAAGAAAAAGAATCAGTTTGCAGCTGGCCTACAGATTGAGCACCCATCTGAACAGTTTCTAAACCCTCTTCACGCACAGCACAGACTTAAGAAGCCATCGTGAGTCTGTATTTCTTGCACATTAGCCTGCTTATATATCGCCATCCCCAACCACATAAATATAAGAGCTGGCTCTTATTTATTCTGCTACAAAACATGTGTGAAAACTGGCACCCCTGGCACGGAGGCAACAAAAAAAATTTGCGAACTTCACATAATTCATAAAAAAAGGAAGTTTTCTCCATGCTGTAAATGTGTTCTTAAAAGTAACTTGCAAAGACAGATGTCCTTTTGGAAGATACAATGGTGCACAATGGCATGGCATCACAATGCTAAAAGGTAAAACACAAGTTCAGCAAAGATACTCCTCAGTGCTGGGGAGTCCCTGCAGTGCATGTCATTCCACAAAAACGGCAGCGATTTTCCAGCATATGCTGTGCCTCACGGAATATAAATGAGGAAGCCGTGCTCAGCCATGATGGCAGTGATGCACACAGTGAACGCAGAGGACAGGTGATCAAACAGACTGTCACGGCTTCTTAGGAGGCGGCACAGGGTCTGAGATTTCAAGACATCTGCTGGAACCTGTTGTGCTGCAGTGTTTGTACCTGCCAGTCATATCTGTTACCGTGGGAACAAGAGACACGTCATCTAATGAAACTTCCAAGACGGAAATTTTATCCTGTGACTTGTCACTTATGTGAGATCTATGCAGCAATTGTGTGACTAGTGATTAAAGCCCACTCACGTGGGATCAGCCTCACAAGACAGCTTAGCTAACATAAGCCAGAGCTATAATGCCCGACACTGTGTGATCTATTGCCATGTTCATTTTGTTTACTTTCTGCTTAAGAAGGTGAGAAATTCTACAAACAAGATTACACCATTAATTCCATTAAGCTCGTCCAGTTATCCACTACCTTAAATGCCCCAGTATCTACTTTATCTGCTCATGATATTGTTTAATAAAAAGTGTCACGGTCGCAGCATTTATCATTTTAGAAGTGCTTTTATCTGCAAAGCAGAATCTCCCGAATAGTGGAAGTCTGGGACGGTTTTCTTAAAAATAACATCCATCCATTATCCAACCCGCTGAATCCAAACACAGGGTCACAGGGGTCTGCTGGAGCCAATCCCAGCCAACACAGGGCACAAGGCAGGAACCAATCCTGGGCAGGGTGCCAACCCACCACAGGACCTTAAAAATAACAAATAAAGAAATTCTCATTTATGTTTCATTTAAGATCAACTTTGACACAGATATTTATCCTACAGTTCCTTAGGAGAAATAGTTTTAGGCAACAAAAATGACAAGAGATACAACTGAGGTGAAAGGAGTCAAAATTGAGAATTTGGTTTGAAAAGTGCATTATATTTTATAGTCTTGTTTAAATCTCTTTCCAGACTTCATATTATTTACTTATTATTGGACTAATGTCTTTATTCAAGGTGACATACAACAATTAAGATATGATTGGTTATGTGGCTTATGCTTTTCCATTTGGAGCACAGGCAGATAAAGTGACCTGTTTGTGGTCACACGGTGTCAGTTGTGGGATTTGAACCCACCATCTCAGAGTTTGAGGACCAATGTCTCAAGTGCTAGGCCAAACTACCTAATGTTTCTTCCAGAATGAGTCTGATCTAATTGCAACACAGCAATATAAATTAGAGCATCTATTAGGGCTACACTTTTGTCATCAGAGTAAAGTGTTTCATTACCACAACTGTCTGTACATTTCAACATGTATTAGTGAGTATAAGTCAAGTCAGGTCATGTCGGGGAACATGGAGTGGTACAGTTCATTGCCGCACCCACCACACAATGAAGCAGCTCAGGATCCTGGTTGGCAACATCCCTGGCAGACACGCAGTTCAGTCCCACCCTCCAGAAATGACCCTCTTTCTGCTGCAACAAGGTTTTACGTGGGTGTCCCCTTGGCCTGGTCCAGCCACTCGGGTCCTCAACAATGAGGACACCCTCTGGGAATCGCACCACACGGCCATTATTGCAGCATTAGTGAGTACGCAATGTCCATATTTTCAAATTGCAAAAAGAAAAAACCCACCAAAGTCAAGATGCTACTTGGAAAAGCCGAGATCATTGTGTGACTTTGCTAAGACCTCTGCTGAGACTCAAGAGGAGACACTTGTGAGACACCAGAGTATTTATTTTCCTCAGAAGACAAAAGAAATTGTCTCCATTTTATTTTTTTCTGATTGCATTGTTGTCTAGGAGAAACAAAGAGATATTAAAGAGATCCCTTTTTTGATATTTCATTTTTATGGGCTGTGTTCCAGAACTAAAGTTCTAAAGTAGGCCCAGTGAGGGTGCTTGCATGATTGTTCCTTGTGATAGACTGGTGTCCCATTTTGCTTCCAATGATGCCTGGATGTTCTGTGTTTTCCTGTGACTCTGTATCAGCGCATGCTCCTAACTTAACCTCTCTGTCATGAATCAAGAAGGTTCCGAAAATGGATGGATGGTAGATTCCGCAGGTCCTCAATGGTTACATCTGATTATTGTGTCTCAAGGCTTGATTTGAAGTTCTCTTCTTTCTTTTGAATTCTAACAGCATAGTCTGTTCATCAGAGCACTCAGGCGTGCCATTTCTTTATATTTGTATGCACTTCCATTTGACATCTTTAATGACCTCTTGGGCACAGCCATCAGCAGTGTGTCTGTTTGCGGAGAGAGTGTTGACCTCGTCGAGAGGTTTACTTACTTCAGCAGTGACCTTCATGTCTCTGGTGACTCTTCCTATGAAGTCAGTAGACAGATTGGAAGAGTGTGGGAGGTCATGAGGTCCCCCAGAAAGGGGTGTGCGGCACTCCCGATACATTTGCAAAAGGATGTAGGTCCAAGTCTTTAGAGTCCTAGTGCTTCCCGTTTTGTTATATGGCTGTGAGATATGGATGCTATCCAGTGGCCAGTGACAAAGACTGGACTCCTTCAGTGCTGTGTCTTTTCAAAGCACCCTTCAGTACGGTTGGTTTGACTTTTTGTCGAATGAGTGGTTGCTCACGGTGTCCCAAATGAGGCACATTACCTGCACTGTGAGGGAATGTTAGTTATGGGACTATGGCCATGTGGTGTGATTCCCTGAAGGTGATCTGATTTGCAGGATCCTCATTGTTGAGGACTCAAGTGGCTGGACCAGGCCAAGGGGACACCCACGTAACACCTGGCTGCAGCAGATAGAGGGTCATTTCTGGAGGGTGGAACTGGACCACATGTATGCCTGGGGGGTTGCCAACCGGGATCCCAAGCTGTTTCGTTGTATGATGGGTGCTTCAACGCGCTGTACCAGTGCATGCTCCCCAACTTGACCTGACTTCCATTTGGCTCCAGCTATTTCAGAATACTTTAACAATTACACGTCATTTCAAAAAGACTGCCGCACATTCTTGGCCAAATCTAACATTACTAGGTCTGTCCCTTTCGACGAGTGACTCTATAAATATTTTGAATTCTGTTATAACATCTGCTGTTCATTTGCATATTCTACTTAAAGTGAGAATGTTTGATTCATTTTTATGATGTCCAGAACTCATTGCATTAGTTTGGCAAACAGTTTCACAAGTAAATGTGATGTGAAACAATTTCAATATTATCAGTTAACATACAAAAAGCAAAACTACAAAACTAGTTGAGAAGGATAGAAGGGCACCCTGTAAGGAGGCTGGTATGTATCACTGCCCAGACAGTATGTCAAGTGGCCATTTGGTAAAGTGGTTCTTTGCTCAGATGGGATGCCAAGGAATAATCCAGAGGCTGGAGAAGACAACGACTACAAATGCTAGTAGAAAGGTCTCAAAGCTGGGGCTCAGTTCTCCAGACATGTTGGAAGCAGCAGAAGGCCACCACTGTACTATGAATGCCTGGCCCTTAGGAGGTCAGCTGCATGTCTCCCAAGAGCATTTTGGCAATCCTGAAGTACTTCCTGGCTAGTTGTGGGTCAAAACAATCCCCAATTCCTCAGCCAGCTGAGGCTGCACTAGAGGTTGTGAAAGAAGAAGTTTCAAGAGTAAATTAGTTTTTATTGTGGCAAAACTCAAAGAATAAAAAGATATTTCTTAGAAAGCGAAACTTCATTTCATTACAGTAGATAATAATAATTCATTACATTTATATAGCGCTTTTCTCAGTACTCAAAGCGCTATCCAAACAGATGTGTCTGAAGTCAAGAGTACACAAATTCCTGTACCATCACACAGTATGTAAAGTGGCACACTGCCCAGTACTTCTGGTTTTGGCTACTCTTGACCTTAAAATTAGATTAAGCAAGATCCGTAATTTAAAGGACTAATTTAAAATATGCAACCTGGAAATTGACAGGTGGATTAGAAAATAGATGGATATATCACTTTATATTTTTGATAGTCTGTAAAGGAGGAATCCACCCATTTATGGACTACCTTAATCTATTTCTTGGATATTTGTAACATCAGGCACAAGGCAGGAACCAACCCTGGCCAAAGCTTCAAGTTAAAACCACCATCACTTTTAATTAGCCTAAAAAGGTTCATAAAATGTGATTGCTTGATGCTGTGTCTTTACATGTTTTCACTTTCACAAGGTTCTCATTGTACATAAAATCGTCCTAATGGACATGTTACATCATAATGATCTACCATAATGATAAAACAAAGATTTATTCCAAAATCTTAGCCAAAATGTTAGCTTGGAATTCTCATATGTTGGAAAAGGGTAAAAAACAGAAGATGCCAACTCACCTGCCGAACTGAATGGGAGTTTGACCCATCTTCAGTCAAAGAGACTTGTTTTAAACCTCTTGGTTAGTTTTCCTGCCTTGAGAGTTATTTCTGTATTTACTGAAACATTACAATTTAATCGGTAGGACATTTCCTTGGCCATGGCCATATTATTGTTGGCAATGACACACCACTGCTAGGCATGTGATCCTGATACTGGGTATCGACTTTCATCATGGGATACCAATTAAAGGAGGCATTTCAGTAGCACAGACATCCATATATTGCATCAAATAGCTCTCTCTATAAAAAAATGCCACTTTTCTGCTAAAGGTAGAGATAGATAAAAGGTCCAGTCAAGACGATTATGATTTTTTTTTGCTTTATCTTTTTGTCTTTGAATTTGGGATCTTGTTTCTGATTTGTCTTTTCTGGATTATTTCTTGATTTCTCAATTTAGACCACTTCCTGTTTTTACACCAGTCTTTTCTCTCTTTCCATTTTCTCATTATATTATCTTACTAGTCATTTAGCCCGTTACAATAATGGGCGCTAGAACAGTAGTGCATAAACATTAGTAGGAACAGTCTATATTAAAATGGCAAGGGACTTTGACCTCATTCTTTTTGTTGGTCGTATTTTTCTCTCTTTCAGCCTTTCTTTTGTTGATGTTTACTTGCTGAGCTGACCGTTCTTCGTGGGCTGCCGCCGTGTATTGTGTGTCTTTAATTTTCTGTGACAGTAATACTGTCTTCTACGGCTCTATTCAATAAGGGCGTGCACAAAAAGGCCAGCTTCAAAAGGGCGACCTCAATTGAGCGTGGCGAATAATGGCGTTCGTAGATAATTTAGTTGAAATGGCTCTGGAATATGTGAAGAGCAACAAAGGTGCAGATCTTTATTTACGCGCGTCTTTATTCGCTGCGCCCAATTGAGGTCGCCCTTTTGAGGCTCGCCTTTTTGTGCGCGCCCTTATTGAAGGATGCCGCTGGCTTGTACGTCCGTAATATACCTTTAATTTTCTCTGGCGGTAATACAGGCATACGCGTCGGTAATATGCCTTTAATCTCCTCTGACAGTAATACTGGCTTGTATGTGGCTGTAATATGCGTCACTGTATTGTGTACCTTTAATTTCCTCTCACAGTAATACTGGTTTCTATTTCCGTAAAACGCCTCTAACTTTCTCTGACAGTAATGTCGCACATCGCACCGTGCCCCGCGCATGCGCACTTCACCAGAAGACACCCACACACTGACACCTGGACGCACACAGGGATTTTATATATATAGATTGCTCCACAGTATCTGATCGTCATACAAAGTAAGCATAACAGTAACAAAACAATGTGAAAAACTACACAAACCACATCAAATACACTCAAAACTAATGTGAACCACCAAACCAGGCTGCCAGGTGGGTGGCTGCAAAACCCAAATTGCCACTTCTAGTATCACCCTGGCTAGTCAAACACCCCAAGCAAAATATACAAACCAACCATTTGAGCAATTTAACACCCAATAAAACTATTAAGTTTTAATCAACCCAGTAGACTTTAATTTGTCCAATAGATGTAACTACTAGAAGAAGTAATCCAACAAGACAAAAGAATGAAACAAAAACACCAATCAGTACTTTATAACCCATAAATAAAACAGTAGATAAACTAAATCAGTGCTGTCTAAAAAAAAACTCTACAGAAAACTTGAATAGCATAATACATAGAAAAATCTAATAAAATTAAAACTTAAACAATACCTTAAGCCACTTTTGAGTGGGGTTCAAATATACAACATGTTGTCCAACATTTTCTTTGTCTCAGACTACAAGCAGCCACTGTTCACCTTAAAAAATAACACATTAAATACTGTATCTAACAAAAGAATGAAAACACTAAGAAAATGGACCATCACATACCAACAAGTAACAATGAAGGATCATTCAGCTCCAGTGCAAGGCCCCATAGCTCTACCACCTGGCCTTAAATAGCTGTCACAACACCACTTAAGGTACTCCTGGGTCCTAGTGTCCCAAGACTACATTGGCAAACCACCTGAATCCTCCAAACAACAGTAAACTAAAAGTTACTCACTTCAAAGTAATATCAATTACTAATTATAATAAACACTCCTAATAACTCAGACGTCTTGATTAGTAGCTAATAGCTAATGCTAAAATTAAAATGTATGCTCAGAGTTTTGTGGACAAAAAGGCACAACTTGTAGGGTTTGTATAACACCAAGTACTTGCTTAAAATGCAGGAGCGGTAGTCCTATGTATAGCTGGACAAAGCAGTATTTAAACTCTGGAACTGTTATCCAGTTGACAAGAACTGGATGCTACTATGAAGGGGCAAAAGCCAGCATCATCTGAACAGCAGGGCATCGCCAAGGGCCCATGAAATAGGGGAGCCATGACTGCCTTAGTGTTTATTTTAGTCTATAGGCCAGAATGAACCTGAGCAATAACGCAGGCCTGCAATGGTGTTGGTTGTAAAATGATTTTGTGTACATAGTGCACAATAATAGTGCTTTTGAGTTTTAGTTTTATTTCGCCATTATTATGAAAGTTTCTATACTGCTTGTGTTCATAGCCCAATTAGTTTTATAAAAAGCGACATAAGTATACATGCACACACATATAAAATATACATTAGCTAGATTTGTTTAACTTCCAGCAAAGGTGTTGTGTTTTGTTTTCAACACAGTGTGATGGTGTAATGATTTATGATGCTTCATATTTGTGGCTTTAGGATTGCTGGACTCTCTGAACCACATCATCTCTTCTTGATCAGTCACCATAAACTCCTTATTCTTATTGCCGATGACAGCTTCAGCTGAGTGTTTCTTAATGTACAAAGTCCAAAAGATTTGTGTGATTTGTGGTAAACACAGTATTTGAAGTTTTTCCATTGCCACCATCCATGATTGTACCTGCCTTTTAGTTGCCCAAACTGATGATGTAGTTGATCAAGAGGATTGTTGAACTAGCTTAGCACTATGATCAGTCAATGGCACTTCAATATGGTGTTTCCAGAGGTGACTCCCAGGATGAAAATGCTATTATAGACTAAGATGAGGACTTTAATCTTGCCTGCGATGTGACATTGGCCACCAGTTTTTGTAGTATGGACCCAGGGTGCTAATGCTGTTCAGCCAAAATTCTCTCTTTTGCTTTCCCTTGTGTCACTGCTCACTCATTTGCTCAACACACTCCTGCATGTGGGAGATTCCTCACTTCTGACCAGAGATGTTGATACAACAATTCCTTAAGAATGTTTTAAACAGGTGTCATGTGACAGGGCCAAAGAAACATAAACCCTGCAAACACTGTGGAGCAAACACTGTGGAGCAAGATGGCCACACAATGTTTTATACTGCAGTCTTTACTGATTGCAGTGAACTCCTGTACCAATTACACGTAGAGGCAGACTGACTGGTAAACAGTGCATTGAGAAAAATATCCGGGAAATCTGATGGATTTTATTATCCTGTACAGATACTGAATACATGAAGGATACACTTTTGAATACATCATTAGAAAAAAAAATGTCATTGTGTTACTTCTGTGTTTTGACATTTAAAATGTACTTGTATGATATATAATGCATTACCATGGCTACCTGCAAAGGTACATGTTATTTTATCTTTTAAAGTTAAACCAGTTATTTCACACATGATTAAACTCCTTCTCAGATGCAAGAACATACAATACAATACAATACAGTTTATTTTTGTATAGCCCAAAATCACACAGGAAGTGCCGCAATGGGCTTTAACAGACCCTGCCTCTTGACAGCCCCCCAGCCTTGACTCTCTAAGAAGACAAGGAAAAACTCCCAAAAAAACCTTGTAGGGAAAAAATGGAAGAAACCTTGGGAAAGGCAGTTCAAAGAGAGACCGCTTTCCAGGTAGATTGGGCGTGCAGTGGGTGTCAAAAGAAGGGGGTCAATACAATACAGTACAGTACACAGAACAGAACAATTTCTCAATATAGTAAGAAATAAAAAATATAAATTTTTGAAGTACAGAGCAGAATTTAACAGTAGATGATATATCCCATAATAAGATTTGGATTTGTATAGAGTCCTGGAGATCCTTCAAGCTGCCTCCCCCATTTGGCCATTCCACAGCTGAAACAGTGCTGGGCCAGCCAATCCGATGAAAGGACCCCTCTCTCCCACGATTCCTGCGATCCTCCATGTGGGATGACTTTTCCTTAGGCAGGCAAAACAACTTGGCAGGTGGGCCATGGCACCAAGTGCCACATTTGAGTACCGAGAAGAAAAACAGAATAAGTGAGGGTTAGTATATAATTATAACTGTCATGTTACTTATGTTTAAGTGCTAATGACTAACAACAGAGATGCAGTCTGTACAGTTAATCAGCAGCTCTAGTCAGGATATGCTAAACTGAAGTCGTGAGTCTTCAGCCGGGATTTAAAAGCTGAGACCGAAGGGGCATCTCTTATAGTAGCAGGCAGACCATTCCACAGTTTAGGGGCCCTGTAACTAAAAGCTCGACCTCCCACTGTTATTTTATTAATCCTTGGAATCATAAGCAGACCGGCATCTTGAGATCTTAATGTGCGCTCTGGTTTGTAAGTCATGATAAGTTCAGACAAGTAAGCCGGACCTCGACCATTTAATGCTTTATATGTTAAAAGAAGAATTTTGAAATCTGCCCTAAACTTAACCGGGAGCCAGTGTAAGGATTTAAGAACTGGAGTTATGTGTTCGTATTTTCTTGTTCTTGTACCCTAAGTTCTTGTCTATAAGCCGGACTCATGTATTAGCCGGAGACCAAAAATCATACGAATTTTTAAAATAAAATCGTATCATAGATAAGCCGGACTCATGGATAAGCCGAACGTACTATAACCTATAACTAATAGAAGGGAGGGAAGTCAGTGGTCTCACTCGCGCCCATTTAATTTCTTTAAGGGGGGAGAGAGTGTGAGATATTGGCGTCTCTCTCACTCCCCGCATGGCGCGGTTGGAGCGGCCGGAGCGCGTTCTTTCTGCTCTGGGCGTCACCGAGTCAACACGAGCGCGTAGCGGTCATTTAAATTGTGATTTTATATGTAAGCATATTTAAATATATATCGCGGATTTCTGCGGACAATGGGTCTTTTAATTTCTGGTACATGCTTCCTCAGTTGGTTTGCCCAGTTGATTTCATACAAGGGACGCTATTGGCAGATGGCTGAGAAGCTACCCGGCTTACATTTCTGTCTCTCTTGCGCTGAATATCTGTGATCCTGACGTATGGGGATTGAGCAGGGGGGCTGTTTGCACACCTAGACGATACGGACGCTCGTCTAAAAATGCTTAAAGATTATCTTCACGTTGCTATCTTTTGTAAAGCTGATTCCGGAAAAGACATGCTGCACAGTGCTTCGCATACTTAAAAGCTCGAAGGGCACGTATTGATTTTTGACTGAAAAACAAACTCTCCCTCTCTCTCTCTTTGTCTGCTCCTGACGGAGGGGGTGTGAGCTGCCGCCTTCAACAGCTTTGTGCCGCGGTGCTTCTCATACTTAAAAGCCAAACAGACATATTGATTTGTTTGCTTCACTCCTTTGAAGAGGAAGATATGTTTGCATTCTTTTAATTGTGAGACGGAACTGTCATCTCTGTCTTGTCATGGAGCACAGTTTAAACTTTTGAAAAAGAGACAAATGTTTGTTTGCAGTGTTTGAATAACGTTCCTGTCTCTCTACAACCTCCTGTGTTTCTGCGCAAATCTGTGACCCAAGCATGACAATATAAAAATAACCATATAAACATATGGTTTCTACTTCGCAGATATTCTTATTTCGCGGGTGGCTCTGGAACGCAACCCCCGCGATGGATGTATAAGCCGGACTTATGTATAAGCCGATATTCTATTTTTTCATTTTCACAACTTTTTTCCTTAGATAAGCCGCGGCTTATAGACAAGAACTTAGGGTAATAATTCTCGCAGCCGCATTTTGGATTAACTGGAGGCTGTATAAAGAACAGTTTGAACATCCAGTGAACACCGCATTGCAGTAGTCAATCCTACTAGAGATAAATGCATGAATTAGTTTCTCAGAATCCTGTTTATTTAAAAAGCGCCTTAATTTCCTAACATTTTTAAGATGGAAGAAACGTGATTTGGACAACTTTGTAATATGCTCTTTAAATGACATGCTAGAGTCAAAGATAACTCCTAGATTGCGGGCTGATTCAGTATAATTGACTGGGATTCCCACTGAGTTAAATGATGACAAAATATTGTTGTGATCAGCATCATTCCCTCCAACAATTAACATCTCTGTTTTATCTGTATTTAAAGACAAGTAGTTCTTATTCATCCACTCCTTTAATTCACTAACACAACTAATTAAAGACAACATTGGAGAAACTTCATTTGATTTAAATGAAAGGTATAACTGGGTGTCATCTGCATACGAGTGAAAATTAACATTATGTTTCCTAATGAGAGATCCCAGTGGAAGCATGTACAGTGAAAACAGTAAAGGTCCCAGTACTGAGCCCTGCGGGACACCATATTGAACTTCTGTGTATAATGATGGAGTACTGTCAGCACATTTCTGTACATATTGGAATCGATTTGATAAGTAAGAACTAAACCAAGCGAGCACGGTGCCTGTAAGCCCAACATCATTTTCTAGCCTGTGCAGTAAAATAGAATGGTCGATGGTGTCAAACGCTGCACTTAAGTCCAACAACATAATTACAGTGGAGTTTCCTTCATCAGAGGATATCAGAATGTCATTTACAACTCGTGTTAGTGGTGCCGTTTCTGTACTATGACCAGTGCGAAAACCAGACTGGAACATAACACCATTGTGTATTATTTAACTGTTGTTGTATGTTGCTGTGCTGTCCCTGTGTTTACTTCGGTTTATTCTGAGTGTCCTAGTTTTCTCCCACATCTCAGGTTAACATCAGATTTATTGACCCAGTAGTGGGTGCACTCTATGGGGTCTCACTGGGGGTGGGGAGGGGGTTCTGACTCATACCTGATGCTGTCAGGATAGGCCTCAGCTGAATATGATAATAGAAAAACTTTCAGAAATGGATGGAGGTTATTCAATTGAGAGTTTGCAGTAACTGCCTCGAATTTCTGTGAAAATAGAAAAACCAGGGCCAAATCCACACATTTATATAGTTGTATAGTGTGTGCCGTCCTGCTGTTCTTTATCCAACACTCTGTAGATAATTGGAAAGGATAGAGCAAATATTATGACAATGAAAACCCCTTGCAGATAACCAGACAAAGTCTAACCCTTCAGTACTCATGGATTTCACTGCAATTTATTTAGTTAACAGTTTAGAAGATAACACTTCTTTAAAAGTTTAATCTGAAGACTTGATTATTACTTTTTACATTGTGGTGGATGGCCGGCTAAATATTCCTGCCCTCACCCCCAGGCCGCCAGGTGGAGCTCTCCCAACAGCATGGACGTTCCCCGAATTCCAGCAGGGCCTCATGGACTTTGTACTTTGTATGCACAGCCCTGCTGGATACCATGGGGGCCACCAGGAGTCGCTGTAGGGAGGCTGTTGGACTCTTATGTGCCCTATAACCTGGAAGTACGTCCTGGTCACATGAACAAGAGAAACGACGTGCTTCCAGGTTGAAGAGAAGGACTTTTACCCTGACCCGGAAGGAATGAGGACATGTGGATTATGGGACAGGAACCACTTCCGGGTCAGGGGGTATAAAAGGATGCTGGGAAAGCCCAGACATTGAGCTGAGCTGGGAGGTAGGGTGGCGAAGTGTCTGGGAGAGGAGGAGTGATTATTGTATTGAGAGTATTGTTTATTGTATGAGTAGTGTGGAGTGGAGGGTGCTTTGGGCACAGTGTTATTATTTAATAAATAATAATTGGTCTTTTACCTGGTGTTTGGTGTGGTACCTGAGGGTTGAAGAGGTCGATAAAAGCCTCTACTGCTACAACATAAAATATATTTCAAAGCAAACGAGACTCTAACATGTAAACTCATGTGGCAGGTGAATATGGAGCAAGATGCATTGTCACTGTTACAGACATAAGTTGATGAACAATGCAGTAGTTATTACCAATCCTTATGGTCCAGTGTATCTATTACAGATGTGAGGACTACTTCTGAACGAATGCCTTTAATAACAAATACTGCATTTGGTTGTTTAAATAATATATAACTTCTGTGATGAAGTTTCACTCAGCATGCTTAGTATTAGAGAATATATACATTTGTATCTCTCTATTATAAAAAAAACTTGCGACGAGACGTGATCTTTTGAAGAGAGATCTTTGAGAGACAGAGAGACACTTTCACGTCCCGCGAGACAGGCAAGTCACATCATACTTTCAACCTTTGGAAGCAAGTCTTATGATACACATGCAGTGCGAGATAATGGAAGTAGGAAAATTCGAAAGTCTCAAGAAAATGAAAGTAAAGCTCACATTAGCGCAAACAAACAGAAAATATTACTCAGTAAAGTGAAAAGATCTTTCATCTGTGGCGCCGAGGCTGTGGAATGCCCTCCCTGATTACCTGAGAGCCCTACAGTCGACTGAGGCCTTTAAGCGAACCTAAAAACTCATCTTTTTAGAAAGACATTTTGTTAAGTATTTTATAGATTCTTCTGTTTTTTATTATTCTATTTTTACTCTGTAGCACTTTGGGACTGCTAAAATATAAAGTGCAATATAAATAAAATTTATTATTATTATTATTATTATTATTAAAGAGATCGAATAGTGTTTGATGATGTCTGGGGGAGAAGAGAGACAAGGCAGTGACTTTAAAATGTTTGAAGCGCCGCACAAAATGCAGATCACGCCGCACAGGAGCAGCAGCAAGCCAGCAGCTGATCGAACAAAGAGGAGGTTAAAAAAAAAGGAATTTGTTTCTCATTGTATCACCATTTAAAAGGGGTTTCGGAGGAGCAGCCGTGTCTCCTTGGGGTGCATTCAGCCCCTCTCTTCACAACGACGGGTAGCGCTTGGCGGGGTGGGAGGGAGGTGTTTGGTGTTGGCGAACGAAAGAAACAGGGCCCCCTTGTTATCTTGTATTTTAATCTCGTCAGATCTCAGAAGTTAATCAGACCTTTGCTTGACATGAGTTTCTGTGTTAACCTTTGATTGTTGCTTAGTTCATTTGAAAAGAACAATCATCCATGAAAAGTCTAAACTGCCAATTGACGCTCCAGCGCTCTCAGGAGGACATAGCTTTAAAATCTGGCACCTAGTAAAAGCAATGCTAAGATGGGACCCCAGTGCTCTGTGGCCTTAATGAAATACAATGCTGTAACCTGCTGGTTAGCTTCTCGACATAGACAATATACATCCTGGCACTGAAATATGCAAGTACAAAACATCTGATACAGTTATTGTTAAACTAAAGCTGAGACCTTAGGGCTTAATTTGATACATGCCACTTCAGGTAATATGTTATTTTTAACAAGCTATACTTAAGAAGCTATAAACAGCAGAAAAAACAGCCACTTTAAGATAGCAAAGAATAAAATTCCCGATAAGAGTAAAGGATTCAAAAAACTGCCTTAAGTTTGGTTTGAACACTGAAGAGCGCAGACCTTAGTATAGTCAACCCAGAACACCAAGAATGTGTCACAATAACATAACATTTCACTTTATCTTGAACTGCACTTTATAAATAATAAATAGAACATTACACTATTATATTTTAATACGTGTGCTGCCTCATAATTCCAGTGACCTGAGTTCACCTCCATGACTCACTGTGTGAGATTTTCCTTTTTTGACTATTTTTTGTGGATTTTGTCCTATTTTATGCATATTAAGGTTTATAAATGTATATGAAGTGGCACAGTGTGTTTGTGAGGGTGCCCTTCAGTAGTCTAATGTCCTATTTAGGGATGACTCCTGCCTTGTGCCCAATTCTCTGTGGCGGATGGCTGGGATCCCTTGCCTAGCTGGGGTGCCTCCACGCTGGAAGGGCCAGGGGAGCCTTTCTATTCCGAGTGTTACCTTTTCCGGACTGCTAGATGGCAGCCCCTCTGGATTGCAGTGGTGCCTTGGACTCCTGCAGGGCTTCATGGGAGTTGGAGTTAGTTACAGCCCTGTTGGGATCCGAGGGTGCTGCCAGGGGGTGCTGCAACAGCTGCTGAGCCCTTTTGGGCATTTTATCCGCCACACCCGGAAGCACTGCCGGAAGTAGGTCAACAAGCACCTGGAGCACTTCTGGGAGCCAGCAGTCATTACGAAGCTTGCCTGGAGGAGAAAGTAGAAAGAGAAGAAGAAGAAGAAGAAGTGTACTGTGTAGAGGTGTGCATGTGTTTTGGGAACTGTGTTTGACTTGTGGAGATGAGGAAGGCATTTCCCATAAGGAAAAATAAAAATAAAACTTCTTGTGTGCTTTGAACCCGTGTCCAATGCCTGTCTGTGTCAGGGCTGGCCCTTACATCTCTTCAGACAGACTTCATCCACCTGTGACCCTGTTAATTGAAGGTATTGCTTCAAACAATAAATGGACCAACACATTTAAATATTCATTTAGGACAGAGAAAGAACATGACAGTCTTTATAATAACCTATGGATGCCTTAAATCATTCTAGATGTAGTTTAAAATTCACGATTTTGAATTTGGTTTACTTTTACTCCCATTATTCTGTGAACACTAACCAGTATATATGGAGCAAGTAAAATTTCTAAAGAAAAAATATTCAACTAATGAAAAGATATCAGTATGTCAGAAGTATATGTGTCTGTGTGTGCTCTGTTTTCATCGAGAAGCGCTCCTGTACATTCTAGTAATTACTTAATGACTGGAGCGTTATCATCATCACATGCTAATCAGGATTACTTTAGATTAAAAAATGCTCAATATCGTGACACAGCATAATTTCCATGGGACTCCACTATACCAAACTGAGTACATTTTGTTGCTTTAGATTTATAAAGCCATATAACCTGCATGTAGTGCTGAATGTCTACTTTTACTTCACTGCTCTTCTTAGCCATCACCCATTCATTATGGCCCCCCGTTATTGTACTTTTACAGCAGAATCAGAAAGTATTCAGACCCCTTCACTTTTTTTTCTGCTAAAGTTATTTAAATTAATGTTTCCCCGCATCAACAAACACTCAACACTCCAGAATGACAAAGCGAAAACGGGGTTTTAGACATTCTTGCAAATTTACTAAAAATGAAGAACTGAAATTTGCTGTTGACACAAGTATTCAGACTCTTTTCTGTGACACTTGCAGTTTGGCTCAAGGGCATTAAATTCTAATGATCACATTGTGATGTTTTTATACCTTGTTTGGAGTCCACATGTGATCAATTCAAATGATTGCATGTGATTAGGAAAGGCGCACATCTGTCTGTCTAAAGTTCCACAGTTGACAATGTTGCCTGCAGAGCTTAGAGACTGAGTTGTATCAAGACACAGATCTGGGGAAAGCTACGAAGAAATACCGGCAGCATTAAAGGTTCCCAAGAGTACAATTGCCTTCATAATTCTTAAATAGAACAAGTTCACAACAACCACCACAATTCCTTGAGCTGGTCACTCAAACTGAGCAATCATGGGTGAAAGGCCATGGAATGAGAGGTGACCAAGAACCTGATGGTTACTCTAGCTGTGCTCCAAAGAAAGTGTGTGATGGACAACCATCACTGCAAAACTCTACTGACAGAGCAACCAGACTGAAGCATTTGCTCAGTAAAAGGCACATGGAGTTTGCAAAAAGGTACCTTTCAGACTGTGAGAAACAAGATTCTCTGGTCTGATGAAACCAACATTAGTCTCATATCTGGAGGAAACCAGACACCACTAATCACTTATGCAATACCAATGGATTGTTTTTTTAGTGGGAAGACTGGGAGACTAGACAGGGTAGAGAGCAAGCTGAATGGATCAAAGTGCAGAAAGTTCCTTAATGAAAATCTACTAAAAGAGTGCTATGGACCTCAAACTTGGTCAAAGGTTCACCTACCAACACACTGGAAAAAAAAGGGAAATGGCAGGTTGTTACATTTACAAAAATGTATTTAGTTTATATTAAGTTGTTTATGTTCTACTTTTGAACATGACTCAATGATGTTTAATTTATTGAATCTTGTGAGATGTACAATATTCAAATTTCAGTCATTTAGGTAGAAGTCAAAATACTTCTATTTAGCCCTCACCGGAAATAAATACGCACCAAGCGGATTCATCATCAGTGGAGGTGGGATAACTTGGCGGTAAAGTCATGTGACTTTCAAAGAAGTAACAGGTTGTGGATTTGAGTTATTGCCGCAAAAGGTTAGTGAATTAAAAGGTAAAATACACACACACACAAGAAAAATTCAGACATTCGTTTAAAACACTTCATCACACAGACTAATGTTACTCTGTTTTACGTTTTTTCCTTGTATTCTCTTTTAATGTTTTATCAAACTATACTCACTAACTACCGTCACAAGTCAGTAAATGTACTATTAAGTTGTTTAGATTTACTTGCTTAGTACAGGTACATTTATGTAATTAAAAAAAAAAAAAATTTCTGACTTTTGTTACGTGTCAACTACTTTTAGCATTGCTGCTCATTAGTATTATCATAACATTGCTCAACCAGATAAATACTATTAATATAGACAAATAAATAATACACCCGAATACAGTACAATGCAGTTGTCGAATTTGCTCGTTTGAAAATAAAAAAAAATTATTTTGTGAAAGAAGGTGCAAAGCAGCAATTTTTGCACTTTACATTTTACTAATATTTAACATTTATTCTGTAATATATACAGTTATATAAATATAAATGAATGTATTTTATCATATAACACTCTTTCCAAGGTACATTTTGTGTTCATATTTAGTTATACATTGGTCATGGCATTCTGGCACAACCAAAGAAGCAGTGTTCTTGTACAACTGTTGAACATTTAATCTTTTAAATACTAATCATTTCTATTTTTGTTTGTTTTTATTGTTTTTACCAAATAAAACTAGTTTTGTTGTAAGCAAACCTGTTGTTTTTTTTTATTAATAACTTAGAACATGAACTATAAAATGATACTGGAACAAGTATGAACAACAGCCTAAAAAGGTTATAGCTAAGTAACTCAGTGAGGTGCACTTTTTTAAACAGTTTATTTAAAAAGTGTTAAAATATTATGCTTTATTGACATGCTCATTTAACATAATGTAATTAATTTAACAGAGAATGAAAAAGTTTCATTCATTTTATGTAAAAATATCATGTTGTTTCAGATATACAGTATAAATTTAGTGCATTAAGCATAATTAAACCATTTTTGATAAGAACAATTTTATTAGATAGATAGATAGATAGATAGATAGATAGATAGATAGATAGATAGATAGATAGATAGATAGATAGATAGATAGATAGATAGATACTTTATTAATCCCAAGGGGAAATTCACTTACTCCAGCAGCACCTTACTGATACAAAAAAACAATTCACTGCAAAAAATGAAATCTTAACAAGCCAGACAATCTTGAAAAGAAATAATAGATCTTGTTTTTTTATTTTAAGAATAACTGACTTGAGTAGATTTGTATGTGTAAGATATATAATCTCATTTTTAGAAAATTTAACAAGTTAAACTTTCTCACTATATTGGCAGATAATTTTGCTTGATTCTAATACCTGCAAAAAATCAGTGTGAAAAAATGAGAAAAAATAAATAAAAAACAAGAAAAAGGTATTAGAATCAAGCAAAATTATCTGCCAATATAGTGAGAAAGTTTAACTTGTTAAATTTTCTAAAAATGAGATTATATATTTTACACATACAAATCTACTCAAGTCAGTTATTCTTAAAATAAAAAAAACAAGATCTGTTATTTCTTTTCTAGATTGTCTGGCTTGTTAAGATTTCATTTTTTGCAGTGTATTAAATTAAAGATTGATAATAATGCAGGTAAAAACAGACAATAACTTTGTATGATGTTAACGTTTACCCCCCCGGGTGGAATTGAAGAGTCGCATAGTTTGGGGGAGGAATGATCTCCTCATATTATGTGCAACCAATGTATATTTTTTTTATTTTAATCTGACATGCCATTTTTTTTCAGTGCAGGACAATATACTTAGGCACAAAGCAAAGACAACACATAAGTGGCTCCAACTCTGGGAATGTCCTTGAGTTTCCCAGCCAGAGTCTGGACATGAACCCAAATGAACATCTTTGGAGAGACTTGAAAATTAGCTGTTTTCTGCAAACATTTCTAAAATCTTGTTTTCACTTTGTTGTTCAGGGCTATTGAGTATTGCTTCATGTTGGAGAAACGTGAATTGAAATGATTTTGGCACAAGGCTGCAACAGAGCAAAATGTGAAAAAAGTGGGAGTCTGAATATTTTGAAGCCACTGTGTGTGTGTGATGTTTCTAACATCACTACAGTACACTCATAAAACAAGTAGTGCAAGTCCATCTGGCCATATGAAATCTTTTATGAATGTAACTTTTAACATAATCATCTTATTTCAAAGTACATGAATGTTTGACAAATAAAAAAAAACTTTTATATGTTAAAACTGATCAAGAATTCGTTCTGATTTTGCTTGTTCTTTCTTGATTTCTAATTATATATTTGGACCTCACTGTTCCATTCATTACGCCTATCCTACTTCATAAACTGGAAGATGGTTATGTAACTAAATTATTTGGATGTACTGCGTCACAGCATGCAGTGAAAGTGGACAGTACAGATGATATTCATCCAACAGGATGATGCACATACTGAAGAAATCACATAAGAGAGAAGCAGGCAGACACTGCTGTCTAAGAGAGAGAAGAGTCCGACAGTCAGAGGTCCCAGTTAGTCCAGCTTAAAGTCCTTCAGGGAAACGGTCTGATAAAGAGTGACAAAAGTGCAGCTCAGAATGAATGTTTTCAAACACGTTATGCACATTCAGCTTGAGTCCCCCATTACCCTTAAATGCTGTCCTTTCTATTAAGCATCACTAGATTGTTCTTTATTTTCAATGCAGTTTCCTTTTGAATGGTGACATTCAGTTGTCTTGAGAAGCACCTTCAGGTTGTGCTTATTGTGTAAATTAGTGGTTCCAAGTATTCTGCATTGAAACCCATCATTTTACAACAAACTGCTGGCAAAACAGAGAAATGCTCAAGCAGACATTTACATTACATTTACTTATTTGGCCATTATCCAAAGCAACTTACAACATTTTAAGATGCAATTTGTTACATTTCTTTAGTTTTGCCACTTGGAGCACAAGCGGGTAAAGTGACTTGTTCAGGGTCACACAAGTGTCAGGATCTGAACCCACAACCTCATGGCTTGAAGTCCAAAGCCACGCTGCCTGTGGTCAGTCGTACAGACAGTCATACTTTAAATAGTCATCAGATATACATTCAAAATGTCCTCACCAAAGAAAATCAAAGATGAAAGCGCTTAAAAATGAATTATTTTTTCATTGGACATTAATATATTCAGGCTGGTAATTGTTTGTCTCTGTACTAAATTATCAAGTAGCTAATTCTTCTGCATCAGATTCTAATGCTTAAGTATCAGTTACGCTACTTGCATGGTTTCAGATAATAAAATTAAGAATCTGGTGCACAGCAGAGAACGACATTTCACACTGCAGCCTACAAAAGCCACGGGAAGCAGCAGAAAATTAAGCTATGAATATTAGCTCCAATTAAGGACCATAATGGAGCTGCTGTGGAAATGTAAACTGACACAAAGAAAAGTGATCCTACCTGTGTCCTGCATCACATGAATAATAAATATTAAATTCTAAGTTGTCTCATAGCCCAGAAGCATTAGCATTCCTGAAGAGCACAGGGAGCCAAATGCAACAGTTCTGTTTTTATGTTGCATTATTAGTCGGCAGCAGAAATCAGAAAAGCGTTTGTTAATCTGTGTTTGCTTACCTCAGTTCAACTTACAGATTTGCACTGGGAAAGCAAACATCTTGATTGTGACATTAATACCGCATCCTGGTTTTTTTCAATACGACTGTACTGTGGTGGTTCTCATTGCAATTCATGCATTCACGGCTCCCCACTGCCCGAGTGCATGTTAATGAACTTGAGTTAATCGTCTGTGCTGGATTTTACTAAAACCTGACTTGTGGAGAATGGCATCGCAATCAGATGGTGTGGTTTAGACCACAGCGGTGGATTAGCAGCTTGACAGGCTGGAGACTGGCTAACCCAAGGAGAAGCGCACCAGACTGGCATCATGTGGCGTTCCTTAAGCAGGGAAGCCCTTTTCAGGAAATGTATTCACTCGTTTGCCGGCCTTGTCTGTCTGAACCAATGCCTTTGCAATGGAGCTCTCATTCTGTTTTCAATTCAACGTATTTGAAGAGAAATACAGACTTCAAATTTGTATTCATTACTTAAAATGTTTTCAATATGTTTGCTTCTGTTACACTCTTCCAAGGACAAGAGTTCCCTTTAGAACTGAAATTTCCTGTACCTTATTATACATAAGCTTAACCGAGCCACTTTCAAACTGAAATTACTGACTACTTTTTGGCTTTTTGCCCACTCAGCCTGAACTCATTTTGATAAGTGAGGCCAAAATCTGTTTGCTTTGAAGAGCTTTCCTGCTATGCTCCAGTCTGCTCACGTCTGTCACTTGGGTCATCCTCAAGTGGTATGCATACAGACCCACAGATTTATATATACAAAGCCATTGATGACAGAATACACATTTCCAATATACAGTAACAGGAAGCCTGATCCTATCCAGGTAGCCCTAGGCTCATGGCAGGAAGAAACTCCAGGCAGGAAGCTTATAAAATCGAAGTAAAGCAGCGCAGAAAGTCTGTTCATTCATCTACTGGAGCTGCTTAATGCAATTTTAGGGTCACGGGGTGCTGGGATTTATCTCAACATCAGGCCTGAGGCAGGAATCAGCTTTGGACCTGACGCCTGTCCATCTTAGCACATACACACTTGAGGGTTGTCAGTCAGCCTAACATGTATGTACTTGGACTACGGGAGAAAGTCCTCACCACTAGGAAAAAAGTGCAAACTCCACAGATGAAGTGACCTGGCCAGGATTTGAAACCAGATATGTTGAACAGTTATGCAGCTATACTAAATATAAATATCTATCCATTTCGGTGAAAAATATAACTTGAATATTTAGCTTTTACTAGGTGAAGCCAAAAAAAACAGCAGAAAACTGTATTAGATAACCACAATAAACACATCAGTATAAAATAAAACACTTTTAAAAAGTCTTATTTAAAAAAAACTACAAAGAAGAGTATTTTCATATATTTTAATTAATTTAAACCACCTTTATAAAAATACACTGGAGGTCTGTTAATAGGGTCAATAAGAACACCCCATAAATATGCTCACCTGATGACGGCTTCACCACCGACAAGTTGACTTGTTTTGATTTTTTTCTTTCGAATGGGAATATCCTTTACTTTATTTTTTTTTCTTTAATAGATTCAGCTGGCACAGCCCTTCACTAAACCATAAATAGGCTATCAAATTAAAACTTTACACCCTCATCCTCGTCACCCTACATTTTGGAATACAGGATTTTATATGCTTTTACTCAGACAATGCTGAGACCTGTGCTGAAAATGCCATCTGAAGGAGAAATGGTGGCAGGTATGTCCATTACCAGGCTACCATTTCTGAAGGCATCGGGCCCTTTCACCATACCAGATGGCTGCTTTTCACAACTGGCTACAGTGTGTGTGTTTGGGGGGGGGGGGGGGGGGGCTATTAGGCTATTAAATTCATGCTCAAATGCCTCTGAAGCACCTGCTGTGGTTCAGCTTTTTGAAAAGGTACCAAGGGTTTCATTTGACTTTTTGATGGCGATCATAGAGCTCCTCCTTGAGAGTCGGAAACAGTTTGTCCAGCTTGGGGGCTGCATTGCAGCTGTGACTTTAATGTCTGTAATCTTGTTTGTCCCTGAAGGGCTAGGGTTTAACCCAGGCATTGCTAGGGAGTGTCTTGGCCATGATGTGGTCACTCGTATTTTTAGCTCATTTTTCTCATTCAGCTACTCAAAAATAAAGGCCATGATACTTCACCTAGTAAGATCTGTGTCATTTCTTCTTACTTTCCAAACATCCACAGCAAAATGGTAAAGCTCTGGATTGTTATGACCTTATCCTGCTGCTGGGCCCTTTTCTGGACATTTTCTCTTTGGAGCCTGCCTTATAATTGATCCTATCAGGATAGGCTCAGACCATGTCCCTATAATTGGATTAAACTAATTAAGAAAATGGACTAATCAAACAAAACATCAGCATTATATTTCTGATTTCCAATACAATAAACACCAAGCCATCAAGTATTATCAAGAGTTACAATTACTAGCCACGCAAGACAAAGTATGTTAACTACTCAAGGAACATTTCAAAGATTACTTACATTTACATTAGCTATTCAGCTATCGAAAGGAATAACATAATTAGAGAGGTACACATAAGTGATAAGTGACATTATGCAGAACGACTGATCAACTCACCAATGAAGCTGCTCTCTCTACATTGCATTGCTGCCTGTAGAGATGAAAAACGCTGAACCCAGCCACAGGGGATGCACAAGCCAGTGTGTTTCTTTGTGCCGGTCCCAAGCCCGGATAAATGGGGAAGGTTACGTCAGGAAGGGCATCCGGTGTAAAATTTTGCCAAATCAATATGTGGACAAAGATGATCTGCTGTGGCAAACTAACAGGATCAGCCGAAAGAAGAAGAAGGGATGAAAAACTTCACAGTCTTTGAGAACCATGGAGAGTATTCATTGTGGCCGTTAGTCAGGAAGGTATGCAGTTAGTAAAGACTTGGTTTGTAAATTCCATTCATGATCAATACAGTGTAGCCGATGCTATCAGGATAGTGTCGATAAGGAGGAGGTCTGTTGTAACAGAAAAGGCCATTGTCTCTTATTTCCTTATACAGTATCATTGCAGTTTTCCTGAGATAGCGGGTAATGCTGGAAAATGTCTGTTTGACTGCTAGTGATATCAGTCAGCCATCCTCACTTATGTAGGATTATGGAGAAACACATGTTCAGGCTTTCTTCATGCTTAACAGGATAAACATTTTAAATGGTGAAAAAGATGTATGTGGTTGTCAGTCTTTGATGGCATGTATATTTGACAGAATTTTAAATTAATTTTGTTTTGTTCTTTGTGAGACCTGAAAAAATTGCAAATTCTATCGCAAGCTTTTCTCAGAATTTATTCTTTGCCTTTAGAGGCCACATGTTAGCTGTTAGCACCACTTATGACTGTCTTTCTGTTACGCTCACAGGGATGATTCATCGACATACAGTATATTAACAGTTCTATATGCTGCTGTTGCATCACTAGATATTTTGTGTTGACTTTAAGAATGCTTGAATTACAGACCAAATGCATATTGTCATCGTAATAATGCCAATATCAGTTATAAATTTGATCATGATCATTGTAACTCCTTCAGATCTTCAGATGCTGCTTGTTTAGACTTGTTTGTTTTCAATAATACCAGCTAAGATATGGTAGCACAAGCTAGACTGGGACCGGCATTGGGGTTGGCTGCAGGGGACAGGACATAGCAACAAAAACAAAAAACAAAAAAAATAAATAAATAAATAAATAACATCAATCACAAATCCTACTGGGAATTAAAAATAATACATGTTTTTATTATGGGAGAGAGAACTCGAAATCATTTCTGCTTTGTACACAACTGAAATCATATCCAAACTTCACCATGACAACACAAACATAATATATATATATATATATATATATATATATATAGTGGCTGCTAGGAGTCGCTGTAGCCCCGTTGAACCCACCAGACAGACGTCCAAGACACACATTTAAAACACCAAGAATAATTTCTTTAATAATATTCTTCAGTCATAGTGCACAAAGCACCGCACTCTCCACAATTCTTCCAATAATACAATAATAATCAATAATCACAATAACACAAATCCTCCACTCCCAGCAGCTCCGTTCCTCTACCACCCAACTCCAGCTCCCCTTGCTGGTATTCCTAGAGTCCTTTTATAGTCCATGACCCGGAAGTATTCCTTCTCCGGGTCAAACGCCATATCCTTCTTCTTCAAGTATCCCGGAAGTACTGCGGCTTCCGTTTTCGTGACTCCGAAGTACTTCCGGGTTGTTGTAACAATAATAGCTCCCAGGTTCTTGGTGAGCTCCCCTTGGCGGCACCCACGGCATCCAACAGGGCTGACGAAACGGATTCCATGTCCCATGATGCCCTGAGGGAATCCAGGGAACCATTTTCTTCCAGGGAAGCTGCCATCTAGCGTCCTGGTGGATGCAGTGCCCTAAAAAGGCTACTTTTCCTCCTTTTCTCTGTTGAGGGACGTCCCAGCCAGACTGAAGCACCAGCCGTCCATCACAATATATATATATATACTAGCCATGTGTGCCCAACTACGTTGCACATGTTAAAGTTGTCTGTGAAGGGCTCCCTGCGGCTGCCAGTCGTGAACTGGGTCCTTCGTCGCACAGCATTATGATTTTTTATAAGGGAAACAAAATTAGAAAACAAAACCCTTGGACATTGATTCGATAGGAACGGCCTACTCGGAATCACTGTCCGAATAGTAATTATGTGGTGGTGTAGGAGCATTTCTGCTTCTCTCCGTTCACAGTCCGTCTCGTTTTCACGACGCTGTTGTTTCCTCTCACGATCTCTTCTCAACCTTTCTCCAATCTCGCAGGTTGCTTTGTGGCAATCTAAAGAGTAAGGAAGAAGCAATGCTTCTTTCTTGAACTCCAAACGCCGACTGATGGAAAATCACAAAAGTGTATCCGACTTATATATTCTGACTGCTGACTCCAAGAAGTGGGTGAACATTCGATTTGGACGAAGTGCTGCCAACGACGGTCAATAGAAACACAAAAAACCACAGTCTCGACAATGAAGCAGGTGTTGATGCCAGATCTAAACACAAAGCACGGTGTCGACGCCAGATCTAAACACAAAGAGTGCTATCGACAGTGTTTGCAAACAAAAGTAACAACCAAGGTGTTGTGTATTCAGCCAGTACAAACAGCACGTAGTCTCCTTTAGTTCAATCCTCTTTAATCACCACACTCCAACCTCATCTAACGATCGTCTCCCTCACTTCCTCTCCTCCTCCATCACTACTGCCCTCTACTGAACACAGCAGGAACACCACATAAGGCAGTGAATTCGCGGACACACAAAGATCAAGATCCAAATGAAGATTATATATAAAGATATATATATATATATACATATGCTCATAGATAGATACAAAGATTATTAGTTACTTAATTCAATGATTTTTATTAAAACTGAAAAGCTAAAAATGTTATATTAAGAAAATCCAATGAAAAGAATAAATTAGGAATAAATGGCAAATATAAAGGATATTGTCAATTTGTAAAGTATTACTGTGTTGTAGCCAACTAAGCTGAACAGTGTTTTAAAACTATTTAAAAAAATAGTTCATTATGATGTTGAGTCATTGCCTTCAATTTGAAATCCTCAGAGAAAGTGGATTTAGCATAAATCTTACACCAATTCCATAGATCTGTGGAGGGAGAATGCAAAAGTAAAAAATAATTTTAAATGAGTTCTAAAAGGTAATATCAAAGTATGGAGACACATGGAGTGGAGCTTAACAAGATGATGTTTATAGTGAAGCTCCAAAATCAGAAGGCGCAGTTGTCACGACACCAGTTAATGTGACGTGAACTTACAACCTCATTTTAAAGTATTAATAAGATGTAAAAACAGGGATCTGTGATGCATTATGTGACCCTACATCTGTATAATTAGTACATTAATTAATCATTTTTATTAACCCTTTTGGGATTAATACAATACCATAGCAGAGAGTAATTCTGGATTGAAAGAAGATCTTCATGAGTTTTTAAAAAATAATGAGATCTATTAATAGTACAATTTATGTTAAGTCTATGTGATTTAAAAAGTGAAAAGTAAAATATTTTGAAAATGATACATAAAATCAATCAAGTCTTCTTTTAGATGCAAAATGCTGTTGCTAGGGTCATGACACAAAAGAGGCATAAAAATATTTGTTTAAAATGCAATCATTTTCATCCATGTTCAGCCCATCATTGAATTCATAAAGTTGAATTGTTATTTTCAGAACTGGATTTGTGAAGACAGGAGTCTCAACTGTACAGCATTTCCAAGTGGCAATGTGCACATCAACCCTAGCACATCCAGAAGTCCTTCTGTTTCTGATGAGGACTAGAAATAAGAGGTGTGCATATATGTCATCTTCACTTCTCTAAAGGTTGTGCATGTTTTGTATGACGTGTAGTATGCTTGGTTGCTATCTAGTCTTTCCTGGAAGTCATTGGTATCCCATAGGTTTCACTATTAAATACATATACAGTTAGGTCCATATATATTTGGACAGAGACAACTTTTTTCTCATTTTGGTTCTGTACATTACCACAATGAACTTTAAATGAAACAACTCAGATGCAGTTGAAGTGCAGACTTTCAGCTTTAATTCAGTGGAGTGAACAAAACGATTGCATAAAAATGTGAGGCAACTAAAGCATTTTTATAACACAATCCCTTCATTTCAGGGGCTCAAAAGTAATTGGACAAATGATTCAAAGGCTATTTCATGGGCAGGTGTGCGCAAGTCCGTCGTTATGTCATTATCAATTAAGCACATAAAAGGCCTGAAGTTGATTTGAGGTGTGGTGCTTGCATGTGGAAGATTTTGCTGTGAACAGACAACATGTGGTCAAAGGAGCTCTCCATGCAGATGAAAGAAGCCATCCTTAAGCTGCGAAAACAGAAAAAACCCATCCGAGAAATTGCTACAATATTACGAGTGGCAAAATCTACTGTTTGGTACATCCTGAGAAAGAAAGCAAGCACTGGTGAACTCAGCAACGCAAAAAGACCTGGACGTCCACGGAAGACAACAGTGGTGGATGATCGCAGAATCGTTCCCATGGTGAAGAGAAACCCCTTCACAACAGCCAACCAAGTGAACAACACTCTCCAGGGGATAGGCGTATCGATATCCAAGTCTACCATAAAGAGAAGACTGCATGAAAGTAAATACAGAGGGTGCACTGCAAGGTGCAAGCCACTCATAAGCCTCAAGAATAGAAAGGCTAGATTGGACTTTGCTAAAGAACATCTAAAAAAGCCAGCACAGTTCTGGAAAAACATTCTTTGGACAGATGAAACCAAGATCAGCCTCTACCAGAATGATGGCAAGAAAAAAGTATGGAGAAGGCGTGGAACAGCTCATTATCCAAAGCATACCACATCATCTGTAAAACACGGTGGAGGCAGTGTGATGGCTTGGGCGTGCATGGCTGCCAGTGGCACTGGGACACCAGTGTTTATTGATGATGTGACACAGGACAGAAGCAGCCGAATGAATTCTGAGGTGTTCAGAGGCATACTGTCTGCTCAAATCCAGCTAAATGCAGTCAAATTGATTGGGCGGCTTTTCATGATACAGATGGACAATGACCCAAAACATACAGCCAAAGCAACCCAGGAGTTTATTAAAGCAAAGAAGTGGAGAATTCTTGAATGGCCAAGTCAGTCACCTGATCTTAACCCAACTGAGCATTCATTTCACTTGTTGAAGACTAAACTTCGGACAGAAAGGCCCACAAACAAACAGCAACTGAAAGACGCTGCAGTAAAGGCCTGGCAGAACATTAAAAAGAAGGAAACCCAGCATCTGGTGATGTCCATGAGTTCAGGACTTCAGGCTGTCATTGCCAGCAAAGGGTTTTCAACCAAGTATTAGAAATGAACATTTTATTTCCAGTTATTTAATTTGTTCAATTACTTTTGAGCCCCTGAAATGAAGGGATTGTGTTAAAAAAATGCTTTAGTTGCCTCACATTTTCATGCAATCGTTTTGTTCACCCCACTGAATTAAAGCTGAAAGTCTGCACTTCAACTGCATCCGAGTTGTTTCATTTAAAATTCATTGTGGTAATGTACAGAAACAAAAATTAGAAAAAAGTTGTCTCTGTCCAAATATTTATGGACCTAACTGTACATGCTGATACTCTCACTCACTTGTGGCTGAAGCTTTCAGCCAGGAGAAGATGGCTTCCAACTTTCCTCAAAGATTTTGACCCTGAGTTATGATATTTTTTTTATAACTTGTTAATCTTAACCTGACTTGTTTAATGTTATCTCAATGCCATTTTGTATTCTGATTTTGGATATGTATTGCCATTTTGAGACTGTTTTGCACGGTGACAGCCATATTTGTGACAGTCACTATTCTTGTTGCCAGTCACATGCTACTGAGGTCATGTGACAGTGAGAGCCATCTTATTCCTCATGTAAAATATGACAGCTTAGAGTTTCTGTATCTTCGTGTTGGATATTACTGAAACAAATAAACTTACTTTACGGTAGAACAGCTAGGGTCAAATTCCCAGTTAGTTTAGGAGTCGTCCATTTCAATCCTTCATAAATGTGGCGAGTACAGATTTTTGTACAAACTCATTTGTTTAATTGGACGTTAATCCTTGCTGATAATGGTTCTTAACTTTTTTCACTTTTTAATAAAACAAATCATTGGATGAACTCCACAGGTTTAAATATGGACCATATTGGATGGTAAGATTCTCCAAAAAGAACAATTAAGGGTTGGGAATCTTAACTAAAATATAGCACAAGCAGCAGTATTTTTGGCATGAAAAGTCTGGTGGGGCAATTCCAGATGTTTCCTTTATGTATAGAAACATTAACTTACCTAACTAATAAGATCTGTCTCTCTTTTGCTAACAAGCAGAGAAACATGAAAGTTAATATGCTTTTCATGTTACAAAAAAATCAATCAATGGGATTCTGGTGCCAGGTCTCTCTCGACAGGCATCAGGTCATTGTGATGCCCTTTGGCATCATCATCATCTGACAAAATACAGCAATACAGATTTAAACATCAAGTAAAGTGAGAGCCTTGTAACTATCTTCCTTCAGATGTAAATATTAGCCATGAACTGTCCAAATTGAAATGTGAGCAGTTCAGGTTTAGAATTGAACAGTTCTGAGGTGAAAAAGGATAAGCCACAATAACATGGAAATAACACGCAGACCATACACACTGCATGACTCAAACTGCTGTGTGGCCAGCTAGCAAAATCTCTAGGTAAGCAATTATATTAAATATGGTAAAAAAAAATTTAAAAATTGACCAAGTGGAGATTTGTTATAATATTTAAACATTTTAATTGTATAAACATTTTAATAATAAGTTAAATACTGAGGGGAGCCTATTGAGTCATTCTGAACAAACGTCTAACAGCACGTTCCTTTTGTGGACACAACAAGTTGGAATGGCTCTATTCAAATGTTAATGCCTTCAAATGTACATCTAGACAGGTCTGACCATATTACTGCCACCTACAAGCCTGTTATTGACAGCAGCAGCCACACTTTTTTATTTGTGTTTAGGGGTTTGTATGTTTTTTTTCTCTCTCTGTCTCTGTAAAACTTCTGTAAAGTTTCAATTTACCCCTAGAACAAATAAAGTATCTATCTATCTATCTATCTCTATGTACAGTCAGGTACGTAAGTGTTTGGACAGTGACACAGTTTTCATAATTTTGGCTCTGTATGCTACCACAATGTATTTGAAATTAAGCAATCAAGATGTAATTGAAGTGTTGACTTTCAGCTTTACTTTAAGGGGTTCACCAAAAATATTCTATGAGTTGTTTGGGAATGACAGCCATTTTTCTGTATAGACCCCATTTTCAGGGGCTCAAAGTATTTGGACATTTGACTGACAAGCTCCTCCATAGTCAGGTGTGAGCAGGTCCCTCATTATTTCATTAACTATTAAGCAGGTAAAAGGTCTGCCGTTGATTCCAAGTGTGGAATTGCACTTGGAAGATGTCACTGTGAACTCTCAGTATGAGGTCCAAAGAGCTGTCCATGAAAGTAAAAATAGTCAATCATTAGGCTGAAAAATCAAAACAACACACCAGGAGTGGTCAAATCAACCATCCGGTACATTCTTTAAAAGAAGGAACACACTGGTGAACTCAGTAACAACTGAAGGTCTGGACAACCACAGAAGATAACTGTGCTGGATAATTGTAGAATTCTGTCCTTGGTGAAGAAGAACCCGTTCACAACATTTAGCCAAACCAAAAACACTCTCCAGGAGGTAGACCTATCACTGCCAAAGTCTACAAGCAAGAGAAGACTTCATGAAAGTAAAGACAGAGGGTTTACCACAAAGTGCAAACCACTGAAAAACCTCAAGCATAGGAAGGACAGATTAGACGTTGCCAGAAAACATTTCCAGTTCTGGAACAATTCTCTTAGGACAAAGGAAACTAAGATCAATATATGCTAGAATGAGGGAAAGAGAAGAGTATGAAGAAGAGAAGAAACAGCTCATGATCTAATGAATACCACATCATCTGTGAAACATGGTAGAGGCAGTGTTATGGCATGATCATGCATGGTTGCCAGTGGAAGTCAGTCTCTGGTGTTTATTGATGATGTGACTGCTGGCAGAAGTAGCCGGATGAATTCTGAATTGTTCAGGACTATACTATCTGGTCAGACTCAGCCAAATGCTGAAAAACTGATAGAACGACACTTCACAGTAAAGATGGACAATGAGCCAAAACATACAGTGACAGCAAGCCAAGTGGTTTTCATGGGCAAGTAGTGGAATATTCCTCAATGGTCAAATCAATCAACTGACCTCAACCCAACTGGATATGCATTTCACTTGGTGAAGACAAAACTGAAGGAAGAAAGTCCAGCAAACAAGCATCACCTGAAGACAGCCGCAGTAAAGGCCTGGTAAAGCATCACTAGGGTGATGGAGATGGCCATGAGTTCAGACTTCAGGCAGTCATTACCTGTAAATGATTTTCAACCAAATACTGAAAATGATCATTATATTCATAATTATGTTAGTTTGTCCAAATACTTCTGAGCCCCTGAAAATAAGAAGACCATCTTTAAAAATGTCTCTCATTCCTAAATTGCTCATCTGATATATGTGGTAAACCCCTTGAATTAAAGCTGAATGTTTACACTTCAATCACATCTTGATTGCTTCATTTCAAATCCATTGTGGTGTCGGACAGAGCTAACATTAAAATTGTCTCAATACTTATGGACCTGACTCACTCTATCTATCTATCTATCTATCTATCTATCTATCTATCTATCTATCTATCTATCTATCTATCTATCTATCTATCTATCTATCTGTTTTGTACAACATCTTGTAGCTCACTGTCCCTTACTGTAGGAATACCATAGAAAATCTCCCTGAAATAACTGTTTCAGGAACAAGAAACTGGCTGCTAATTAAGAAATTGGGCTGGATCAAAGACCGACAGTCACAGTGGCCATCCAGGACAAAACCTGAGGACCCCTTGTTTAGGTTCTTTGGTTTCAGCCATCTGTATTTAAACATTTTTTCTGGTTAGTGTTCTCATTTTGGTGTCTTGGTTTTCTTTAGTCTCCTCTCAGATTTGATCTTCTAGCCTGTTCTCTGACAACATCCTGGCCTTTATTCTAAAGATGCTTTCTGTTCCCTGATACAAATCTAAAAAATATCCAAAGATTTCAATCACTTTCAGTTTCAGGCATGTTGTGCCAAAAACAAGTCTTCTCCAATGAAGTGGTTTAGAGTACCATGGATTTGTTCCACAGTGTGGGTAAAAATGGTGCAGCCATTTGCATACTGGAGGTTGATGATTATCATCTTAGTCACTTTATTCTTAGCCTTAGGGTGGTGTAGATTGAAGAGCTTCCCTGTTATTCAATGTCAGAATCACAGGGAGAATGGCCAGAGATTAGAAGCAAAATAATGTGAAGAATTAAATCAAATACAGACTAAGCTTTTATACTGCATTCAAGTTGTAGTTGAGCTATGGATTTCTTTGACAATAAACTACTTGTAGACTTCATAGGGCTGACCAATTAACAGAGAGTTCACAGCATACAACTTTTTGTGTTTTCCTTTCTCTCAGCAGTCATTCAAAATGTGCATGACACCCTTCAAGCATGACAACAGCGACAATGTAAGTGCTTCTGGGCTGTTACAACACATGTCTACAATTGTTTACTAAAGAACAGAGTGTTGTTACTTTCACAAATTAGGAGGTTGACAGATGGATGGGTTGTGAAGTCTGCTGGAGGTGTTAGAGAATATGCATTGTGCAGAACACAGAAAAAAGGAAAATCTCACACAATGTACTGCAAGTGGCTTTTAATCTTTCTGTAGAACTGGGCAAAGCATTTAATAACACTCTTAATATGTTTTTAGCAGTAAGTGACACTTCACAGAAATAACAGCAACTGTGGCACAAGCACTTTAACAGGATGCAGCATTAATTGTGGGGAGGAGGTGTACCTTCTTCTTTCATATGACAAGTACACTTTCTATCATTATCATTCACTTATTGAACCATGTTAATGGATTTGGTAATAGTTTTTGTTGAATTTTACATGAGACCTCATGTTTCTCTGCTGCTTCTTTTGAGTAATCTCACCTCACACACAGTGTTTTGCACAAGATGTGTCTTTTATCCGATTCTTGTGTGTATCACAGGCTGCGGTGATAAAAGACAATTCCTGGTGTGTGCACCAAGACCATTGGTATTGTCGTATTTATAATATCTTTTGCACTGTAAGTTGATGTCAGTTCATTTTCAAATGCACCTTATATTTATGAAGGGGATATCAAAAGTCTACATACCTCTTAATAAAATTTGTGATTTGATTGATGTGAGGTTGTGATCAACCCAAATAATATCAAGTCTTTTTTAAAATTTAATGTGATCTTTTAATAAGCACTAATTATGTGAAGAAAGTATAAATCCTTTTAAGAAAATATTTAACAATAAAAGCTTTCCATGCATTGGTTACATAAATTGTTAAAGTTAGGACTTAACTTAGGGCAGGATCTCCTGTGCTGAGCCCTTTTATTACTCCACAGATTTTGATCCAGGCTGTGACTGATCATTCTGGTACTGATCTTCCTTTTCAAGACATTGTGCTTCAAATCATTATCATGCTGAAAGGTGATAGATGCAATTCATCTCTGCATTATTAATCATGGATGCAGATGAACTTATTCGTATTGTAATTGTAATTTGATTTCACTGAAAACTATATAAACTGGAAGAAATAGCAAAACTTTTTAAATCAATTCCACAAACTTCAGCAGCATGAGGATCCTTTAGCAAATTGTGATCTATAGCTGAGAGGATTTACTCTGCAGAGAAATGTAAAGAACTGAGGTGAGCATTTCTGCCGTACCTAACCTACAGTGCTCTTCAAGGAAGAAGCACACCTCAGAATAACAAAGATGACTTCTGTGGTGGGACTCTTTTGGTATCCCTTTTACTGGGAAGCAGTTTGCCAAAGAAGAGAATCAATTCTATCTTTACTGCCAGGAAAACAGTTTACCTCATAACTGGATTCACGTTACACGCTGTACATCATTCACAGTAAGGACTCTCTTACTTTGTATGTATTGTCAGGCAGATTGGAGGGAATTTTGTGTGTCATATTTGTTTATAATGTTTGTAGGTAATTATACATATTTTGTGTTTTTGTAACAAATTCAGGTTTTTATATTGTTTCTTTATAAAAGAAGGTAGGATAGAAAAATACAGTAGGGGTTTGGTGTTGGCTTAACTTCCTCCATCCCTCATTTCTAAAGTGTAGTGGCACAAGTGGTGAGCAAATCAGTTTGCAAGTTCCTCACCCCTTAAAATCTGGGGTTCAATATAGGCAGATGAGCGGAGTTGATGTTACATTAAAATATATCAAATGTAACATTTGGAATCAAGTGCCAAAATGCTGCACCTTGGTCCAATTAGTCCATTGGACATTTTCCCTACATGGTTTTAGGAGGTTGAGTACATCTTCTTGAAAAATTCACATTGGTCTGGATATTCTTTTTTGTGATAAATAGTTTTGATCCTCTCATGTTCTGTCACAGACTTGTAGAAAATATGTGGAACGACTATGATATGCATTGAATGTCCTACAGCTCATATAAAGTTACCGTCAGTGTTGGAAGAATGCCCTTATCTATGTGAAATGATGGTGGTGCCATATTTGCTCCACTTTTTAATGGTGGTCTACACAATGTTCCATGATATATATATAATTACTTTAATATTCTTTCAAGCACCCCTGTTAATCTTTCAATATCTTTCTTTCAACAATGACATGTAGATATTTGTTATTCACTGGGTGCACATATGTGTTTATATGTATGTATTTATATCATTCATTTTTGACCCATTATTTCAATAGGGCCAGAGTCTACTTTGGCAATATCATTTTCAAGGCAGGAACTAAACTTGTATGGTTACATTGCAGGACCTACTTGTGCACAGCCACACTCACTCAGCTAAATTTAGAAGCAGCAGTCAATCAAATAACACATTAGTAACATTTTAATTTTGGTATTGCAAAAATGCATTTATTATTCATTTACTGATTTGTAACAAGATTTTAACATACACTTCATTGGGTCTTCATAACACTTGCAAAGCATCCATAGAGTGTTTATTCACCTCTGCAATGTGACTTCTAACAAAATTTCACTTTTGTGTGGTCTGAGGTGGCTTCACTGAGACACATTTCTCTTCATATTTCATATTTAGTATAGATCTGTGAATTATTCATATTAACAAGTAATGTCAATATGCCGCAGAATATGCCCAGAGATGAATAGCCTAACTACTGATGTTTTATAAGTGTTATGAAGACCAAAATAAGCTGGTATTAAGGTCTTGGTACACAGGAGTAAATGAGTAACAGATGCATTTTTGCAGTATCTAAACTAAGGTATTACTTCACGGTGGTATTCAGAGAAAATGCAAATTTCGTACAGAAGAAAAGAGAAGTCAGTTTCACATGTTTCCAAAATTATACTCAGTTGAGATCTGGAGGGCTTTAAGGGGCCCTTTCAACTACTACTTGTCAAATGTTTCTACTTCTTGTACGGACACTTCTTTGTGTGAGATGACGTAGCATGTGTAGACCTGCTTAGTTAAACTGCAGGTGGCATAAAGTCTGAATAGAGAAAAGAAGGAACCAACATTGAACAGGCCCTTTCTCACACACCTGCATGGCCAAATCAACCTACCCAGCACATGCTTAGGATGTGGGAAGAAAACGGTCGTATCTAAAAGAAAACTAAAGCAGACGTGAGCTCCGCATAGGCAAAAACAGAGCACAGGATTCAAATTGAGGGGTCCATGAAGCAGCAATGTTAGCCACCATTTACCACCATATTGTCCTATTAGTAATAGTGACAAGTTTACTCTTCAACAGGTTAGATCTATGCTTCCGTATTTTTATTATGGCCTTCACTTTAAAACTAGGGACCTTAAGTTCAGCCCTGGAAGGTCACTTGTGGCTGCAGGTTTTTATTCCAAACCAATTTCTAAATAAAAAAAACAATCCTGTCCTAAATTAAAACTTGCTATTTAATTGTACAGCTTACTAGTGCTTTAATTCTCCTACATCAAGTCATTCTTAAATTGTGGATTTTTCCTTTCCAGGAATATCAACCAAATGTGTGGGCCGCTGCAAACTGATGACTCTCAATCTTTCACTTTTTTCTTTTTTTAGATAAAAGAGATACTTTGTGTAAATGGGCATAAAGGAGACCATATTAGATGGTGAGCTGCATGCTCCATTGTCATTCAAGTCTCATTATTAATCATCAGCTGGCTAAGAAAACAAGACTCAATTAAAAACAACAGTGAATGCAGTTGTTTAAGACTAAAAAAATCAGATATGGATTCAGGATTCTTAATGAGTTAAATAAAATGAAGCACAAAAATGTTGCTTGAGAAATAAGTTCTTCAGTAGCCCAGTAACTAGCTTCTAATTACGAAACTGGGCCAGAACATAAGCCTGCTTGCTTCAGTCCTCCAGGAGTGAACATGAGGAGCCCTGCTTTAAAGTAATGTGTGGCATCCACCACACTAATTCCTTTCCTCCAATTCTCTGGTTGCTTAAATGCAAGGATTTTACTCTATCAGTTTCTTCATAAATCTCATAACCCATTGTCTTGAAATTAGCCAGGTAGGTAGGTAGGTAGGTAGGTAGGTAGGTAGATAGATAGATAGATAGATAGATAGATAGATAGATAGATAGATAGATAGATAGATAGATAGATAGATAGATAGATAGATAGATAGATAGATAGATAGATAGATAGATAGATAGATAGATAGATAGATAGAGATACTTTATTAATAGTAGTTAATAGTAGTTCTGTTCTGTGAGCTTTACTTCGCACTGACTTGCACATCTTTTAGCATTTAACCAAAATTGAACCCTGAGAGATGAGGCCTCACCGGTGCCATAGCTAGTACATTGGGGACCCCCATATAATATTGAGGGAAAGAAATATCAAGACGTCAAGAAAAAAGTTGAATAGAATGTAACTATATTTAATTGAATGAAGAGTTTCTTTGAAATACGTTTTGTGTAAGAGGATGACACTGTAAATGTATACGAATAGGCCACTTAAAATTAAAATACCCCGTAAAATATTTGTAGGTTATGTGTATTTAATTGAATGGACATTCAATTCAAAATATTTTAAAACTCCTGCGTGGATTTTTTATTGAGTGGAAACCTCAAGATAATTGTACACTTTGTTTTATATTTTCTGTTTTTCATCATGTGTATGATAATATTAATGATCATACAGTGAATTGTATTATGTATAATCAGGTCAATTTATTATTTTGTATATTTCACATAATATGATTTACAATATATAAAATAATTACTGTAAAACTAAAAATCCTTGTTAATCACATTCTCATGTTAATGTTCACAAATGATAACTTGAATATCAAATTCGAATTTGCTCATACTGTAAATGCAAGTAAAATCGGAAAATTATACAATTACGTTAGATTAGTTTTTTATTTCTGGATTTCTTTTCGGCAAATTCCTTGATGAGACGTCTTATGATTATTTTTTTATACTTTCTTTTTCAATAGAGAGAACTGATTGTAGACTTTCAAACCATATGACCAATGAGAGCTGCCATTAGAAACTATAACAGCAGCGGTCATTGGTGTAACACGGCAGGCCTTAAAGCTTTTAATCTGAGAACCCAAATAACAAAATTGATACCATACTGAGACCCAAGAAGAGGATTATTACCACAATGTCAGCAGAGCCATAAACAGACAAATCATAATGGCCATATAATAATAATAAATGGTACAGTTCTTTGTTTCATTTCAAGCATGTTTCTCACATGAATATGTTCTAAAATAGAAAAGTGTAAAGTAAACAAATTGTCAATGAAATAATAATTATCATTTTAAACAGGGAATGTATTCTTGAAGTATATCGCTGCCAGTGTACATGTTTAGTATAAGCTTTAGGAAAGCTGAGAGACAGAGATTCTTGTTCTAGAGATTTGATTATTTTTGGAAGGACAGTATAAAATCTCACTTAACTTAGTCACTTGATTAATGGCGTCATAGAAGGCATAAAGTACTCAAAAATAATTAATCAATGCAGTTTATTTGCCTTGTCTTAAACAGAATATTTTTTTAAATAACGTTTCTCAAAACAGTACCGCCATTAACAATACATACACTGTAAAAAATTAGCAGCATTTCACAGGGGCTAACTGTAATTTTTCACAATAATGTACTATAATGAAAAATGCATTGTGTAAATCAGAGCAGGCTAAGCCATCTTCCATCATAAGACAGCAAATTACTGTAAAATTATATTAATATTGGTGTGTGTTGCATTGTGGGACATTTTCAGTTTGTGCATTTTTCATAGCGTTTTACTTTTTTATATTTGTGGTAAGATGACTGTTAAAAGTGAAATCTGGCTTCCAGGGATACTGATGGAGACATGCCTCATATTGTACAAACTTTAGAAAATTTTAATTCATACAGAGAACCACAGGCAAGGAATAAGTGACCCAGTAGACGTGGACATGAGAAGGACTTTAGCGACCTTCAGAACTCAACTTGATGTAAATTTTGGGGAAAATAGGTGAACACACTATGTAATAATTCCTGTAAAAATACATTGAGATACTTACGTATTTTTTCGCAGTCGAAATTCCGTAATACAATAAAAGGTGGAAACAATGATTTTAAATATTCAAATGCATGTAAACTAATATTTAAGCCGTGTTTAGCTGTCAATATCAATTCATTGTTTCACTGTGCAAGACTATTTTTGAGAATAATTATATTGCTCTAAAATCACAATGGCAAAGAAAACTAAATGTGCATAAAGTAGGTGTATTTGCATAAGGAATGCCCCCTTTGCAGCAACACTGTAAATTGTTTCTGATGGCTCCCACACGTTTGCATTGAGAGAAACAAAAACTTATAGACAGAAAACTCATGTTTCTGTTTGATGACGGTTATTTTGAGGTTATGGAAGCTGATTTATACTTTTTTGTGATGAAATGGTGAACCTGTAGCACACCCTAAATCTCAAAAGCAAGTGTTCCTTTTCCACCAGATAACATGAAATCATTGTACTAAACATTGATATTGTATCAATGGATAAGAATGATGATCTGTATGTCAGATGATAAAATGATTGGTACTTCAAGTGCTAGCCATTTATTTACCTGTTAGGGTACAGACAAAGTTGTTTTTGTATTGATTAAGTCTTTCAACTATAACTGCTTTAATGAATTACAGTAAATTAGTGGCTATTAAAAAACAGGACTATTACAATTAACATTTAAAAAATCTGTAAATGATTGTAATTCAACAGCAGCATAGTACTGCTACATCACATTAATTTTTTTGGCCCAGTTTACTGTGAAGACTCTATATAGCATTGTATTTTTATTTTAATATACAGTAATATGAAATGAATGCAATTACTAGCCAGTAATTTACTGTCATATTAATTTATTTTAACATTTCAAACAAGCACAGCAAGTCCCTCACCTTGCAGTCTCATCTGTCATTTCCTCTTCTTGCTCCTTTTCTTATTCGCATCTTTGCTGGTCAGTCATCTTAGTTTATTTGTTTCATTGGTTGTGACAGGGAAGGTGGTGTCACGGGGAATATTTTTTTTCGTTCCATAGAAACAAAAGCTCTCTTTGATGATTTCACTGTGTTGCTTTGCATGCTAAACAGAGGGTGGTATATAACATGCGCTTGTTATATAACTAACTTGGATAACTTTACTACACAGTCATGTGGTGACCCACCATAAACATGGTCTGTGACCCACGGTTTAAAAAACACTGGTGTACAACAATCTGAAACCAGAGTCTTCTAATTTGCTGGTTGCAATCCTGATCACACATGCTTGTTGCATGGATTGGTGTGGCGGTAGGCACTTGGGCTTAGGTGTGGAATTGAATTTAAATCAATTTCAACCATTGGAGGCACCAGTATTAGTAACTTAATTGTTAATAAAATAAATTAATTAATAAATGCAGTCTAAAAACAACTTTGTAGTTGAATTCCAAGTGCTATTTACTTAACATTCAATCACTTGGAAATATATCTGTATTGGTTAACAATATTTTGAGTTCAAAAATCTCTGTTTACTTACTGAATCTTGGCTTAGAAACTCCAACACTATTCCTTTAGTTGTGGCCACACTAAATGATTTTACTACTTTCCAAAAGTGATTTTAGTACAGTCAAGAAGCATTTTTTAAGGAAGTGACATTGGATTAATTCTGTATGATAAACTGCATATCATTTGTAAAAATGGGGGTGATTAAATATCTTCTGGGGTGTTCATGTTCTATAGTAAATCAGAATCCAGCACAATTTATATACTATCTTTGTCATATTCAATGGCAGCTTTTAATTAGTCTTAGATTTAAATAATGATCACAAAGTGCTGATATGTAATTTTAATATTCACATAGATGTTGAAACTGATATCCTTTTCAAAGTTTTACACCCCCGCTAAAAATGTTGGATTTCCAAATTTGGTAAGGGTCCAACTCACTATTACAATCATAGATTTCATCAAATTATTATTTGTGGTGGTAAAATTTAAAATTTAAGTATCACTCTGCTAATAAAACATCATAAACATATTTGAATTCTTCCTTCCCTTACCAATACAATAGCAGATTAAAGCAAGAGCAGTGTGATATCCAGATCATGACTATACTTCAACATTTGTGGATATCGATAGAAGCTCAACCATAATTCTGTAGAACAATATAAATGGGTTGACATATAATGAATTACACTGTGCATCTGACCACAGTTTAACAACATTTTCTTCTCAACGAAACTGGATAACAAGTTTATTGTCCCATTAGACTACAGCTTTTGTCGAAGAGTACATCATTTTGTCTCATCATGGGTTGTGTTTAGCCATGTTGAATTTCCAAAAGCCAGTTTTTCCTGTTTATTTTCATGTAGACCCTTTTCTGAGAAATATATGCATCCAAAAGGGCTGTACAGTGCTGCCAACCCTTTAAAATGCATTGGGGCTTTTTTCAACCCCGTGAAAACACTTTAAAACACCAAAGTAATCATTTTTTGAGTTTGATAGAAAATTGCAAAGGAAACTCAGCTGTTTTGCTCAACTTATTATTTGTGAGGTTACAGTATAAGTGGTTTAGAAGATGGATAGATATTACACATAACAAACCAAACTAAAGTCAGGCTGCCGTACAAGGACAGTGGCTGCCTGCTACATGTTGGTCAAACATGCTGATAAGAATTTCATGGCATTGTGTTCACTTGACAATAGCTCTGAAATGATGTTATGAGTCTGAGATGAGGCGGGTGTCTCATTTGTCCATGAAATCAACTTCATCAGAATCCTATCATATGAAGCATAAAAACTAAGATTTGATTTAGGAACATTTACGTTAGGTAGAATGCCCAGTGGGGGCTAAGTGGTCTTTTGGCCTTGGAACCCCTGTAGATTTTGTTTTGGTTTTTTTTTCCCAGCCTATGATTTTTTTTTGTTTTGTTTTTTCTGTCCTCCAGAGCCATTTGACCTTCCATTGTTTTATTGATATTTATTCTTTAATATCATTGCCTTATCTTAATTGTTTTTCTTTTCTTGTTACTTTTCTTAAATAAATACATATTCTTGTCGTTGTTGTTGAAATGAACTGATGACACTACATTTTCTATCAAAGTGAAACATTGCATTGCTGAAAAATCCAGTCCTATTGTACTCCTCGTTATGAAGTGCAATAGAGATAAGCCATGATGAAAGAGAATGAAACACCATTTTTTTAAGTCAATGTCTTTTTTAGTGCATGATGAGATGCTGTTTAGTGTATAGCAGAAAGAGAACGACTGAGGATGGCGTTTGTCACTTTTACCATTTCTTGAAGGTAGACATTCATTAAAGTCCATTTTATGATAAGGCATTTATAATTTTAGGCTTCAGCGCCACTACAGCATGGTGATTTGTAGCAAATTAAAATCAATGTTGAATTAGTCAACCTTGAAACATCTTTATACCATTGTTGAATACTGCCACTGGTGCTGTCTCCTTTAATAATACAGAGACCTATAGCAATGTCTTTTATATGGGTGCGTTTACCAGTATCTACTGCTTATGTTTGAAGTGATTAAAGTCATCTTAAGAATTTTTACTTGTAATGAAGTCAGTGTCTTTCTGGTTCTTGGTGTTGGTGGAAAAAGGGCAAAATTGTCAAAAATGATCCACCCATACTTTCAAAATAGCTTAAACTTTAAAGCTTAAATGCTATTTAGTATGCTGGTGACCAACCAACATCCTAAGCTGTCACTGAGAAGATGTTTTTTGTATTCATTAAAAACGTTTTATTCATAATTAATTTTTTTCACATATTCTAAATTTTACATCAGCATGAACTGTAGGCCTAATTCCCACAACAAACAAGCTAAAAATAATTCATTTTATACTGTAGGTGGCAGCTAAGGATGTTAACAAAAAACTGTTTTTATTAACTTATATTAAAACAAAAAAATTGTATTGATTAGACAATTAATTAAAATTTGTCTGAACATTTAATTAGCTTGCTGCTCTGGAGTACTTAGTAAGACTTACCTTGACACATGTGGCTCATTCAAATACTGTAGACACAGGGGGCTTAAATTTTGGCTACATTTCAGAATGCTTTACATCCACAAGCAAAACGTAAGCCTTCAGTGAAAATTGTGCACTAAACATAGTCAATTTGGGTGCATTTTAAGAAAAGGAGTGTCAAAGTATTATGTGTAATGCAGTTCTAATTTACAAAACTTTAACAGTTTAAAATTATTACCACAAACAAAACAAGATTTCTACAAGGAAAAGCTAACGATGAGCAGTCAAAAGAAATTATTCAGAAGGAGTATTCAAGAACACGACATGCTGCTGTGCTTGAAGGTTTGACAACCAACACTTTTGACAGCTGATCAGTAATCTTTGTGATGCCTTGTGTACTGACACTCTACACGCTTCTTCAAAACCTGGGCATCTATAGACATACCCAAACAGACCAGTGGTGTAAAAATGGAAGCCCAGACAAGTTGTTCAAAATCAAACAATTCTTTATTTACAAGTGCTAGAAAAATAACCATTCAGCGTCATGCACTAAATCACAGTCCACAGAAATGACACAGAATATATTTACAACAAAAATACCTGATGGTGAATAGCAATGAATACACTTATATACAGTAATTCTCTCACAGGATAACACCAAAATCACTCTGTTAACCTTCCTCCGCATGCCAAACGGTCAAAAGACGACCCCTACTTGACGTCTCAAACTTTTATATGTTCATTCACCTGTCCAATCACCTGTCTCTTCTAGGGTCTCTACATTTTGTGTGCCTCTATGCCGTTGCCATAGCCATTCTCTTGGAGCCTTGTCATCTACCCCGTGGGTAAGTACACTTAATATAACTATTGAAAAAAACAATTATAATTACTTATTTTGCTTAACAAAATGATCTTTGTGATATAGCCTATCAAAATTTTGAGCCAGGATACCACATGTCAGTTAGGGATACAGACAGCAAGAATATAGAAAAACGATGTTCAGTGAAGATGCAAAGGTGAAAACTCAGCTAATCACAGTCAATAAACTTGCACTCACACATTTGGATTGTTCTGTCAACTATGAATATATCACAATAATGTGTCACTAGATAGATAAATACTGACAGATTAATTTAGAGGTTCTGCAGATTATGTCATGTGATCAAAATTTGCATCACAACATGCAACTTTAGCATCTGCTGAAATTATAAAAATTTTGACTCTTCAATGTAATGGCACCCTGTCCACTTTGGACAGATGCATTTTTTGGCACATTCAAGTGACATTTCAACTTACAGTACACATACTCTGGTAAGGTGGCCAGGGTTTATGTAGTGATCCCAACTGACAGATGAAGATGGGGGTTATACACTATATCTATATCTATATCATTGTTATTATGAATGACATTGTTATTATGCAATCACATCTGCATTTTGCAAGCCGGCGGCACTGTTACACAGGAGTAACAGCAAACAGAAGCACAGTAGCGGCATCTCACACACTCACGTAGCTTTTTACAAGCACCAGAAAAGAATAGCAGAAAACTAGTCAAATACTCAGGTAATTTTAGCTGGAATAAAGCTAACATCTGACCAACAGAGCAAAGTCAAAGTTGAATGCCCAGTGGGTGGTGAAAGCTTAAAGCTGACAGTCTCCTAGTGATTCAGCTGAATGCAGAAAGCACCAAAGCTACTGCGGACAGGGATAAAGATGAACTCTGCGCTGAATTTAAGTTGCATCTGTTCTCTGCCCATCGAGGGCACGTTTATATTTTTTGTCTCCTGCAACATGTGTAGTTCAAGTTTTCCAGCTGACAATATAGACAGCTTCACCTGCCAAAAATGCTAAGTTAATTTAGAGCTGGTCAGGAAAATGCGCAAATGGGAGGATGATAGGAATTAGGCAAACGTAAAATTGCATAAACTTGGTTTGTTTTAACAATTCAGCTACTTTTGATTCAGCTTCAGTCTGTCGAGGTCCCACTGTAGTCAGTGTGTGGCCGAAATCAGCAGCACCAGTTCGGCTGCATGGTGAGTGTGTAACAGTGAGACAGAGCTCAAAGAAGCCAAAACTTAGTCCCTCAGCACCCAGGTCACCAATTAGCACCCAGAACAGATTCCCAGCACTCTTCAGCGTGCCTGTGGATCCGGACAAAAACAAAGTGTTGATAATAGGTGATTCCATAGAGAAAAATGTTAAAATTCCAAACTGTTTTAAACCAGTTAATGCCGAATGCCTCCCAGGAATGAAGATTTCTGACATAGAGGCTAAATTGGATCTTCTCGCTGATGACATAAATATCTACCTTATTGCTGCATGTTGACACTAATGATATTTATTTATAGCAATCTGAGGTATTAAAGGGAAACTTCACCTCTCTGTGCAGCAAAGCCAAAAGAAAATTTTGGAATTTAATTGTGTCTGGCCTCTTACCAAGATTATATAGGGGGCTGTGATTTACAGCTGATTTTGTTCCCTTCACTGCTGGTATACAAATAAAAGCATAGCCTTTGTGAACAATTCAGATGATTTTTGGGAAAGACCTGGATTTTTCAAAAGAGACGCTCTCCGTCCTAACTGGAGGGGATCTTATCTTATTATCCCAAAATATGGAAGCAAAACTGCCCGACTGACTGATCAGAGTACCATCCAGACTGTAGTCTTGTTTATCTTAAATCAGAGGCTGTTGTTTATCCCACCTGTTATTATGCTGTAGCAGTTACCCTGTTGTGAGGTATCTTATACATTTAGTCTTGATGCAAACCTTAAAGTACTTAATAAGGCGTGTAATTAGACCAAGAGATTAAACTAGATCCTCCACCAGGGGCACCTGATACAGTAACTTAATTCAAATTAAAACAAAAAATATATCAGCAGTTCAGAAACATCTATGCATTTTTAAATACGGCTTACTAAACACTCACTGTCTTGGAAGTAAAGCAGCTTTGGTAAATGATATAACAATAAGTACACAATCTGATTTGTGTCTTCTCACTTAAACCTGGCTTAGTAAATCTGAGACTGCTCCCTTAGCTGAGGCATCACCAGATGAATACATTCCTTCATAAATCTAGAGACACTTGTCAAGGTCTTGAAATAATTAATTGTGACAAAATGTAAACTGCTTCCCAAAATTTAGGTGACTTCACATTCTTTGAAGCACTTATTTTATATATTAAAACAAATTCCAACACAATTATAGTGCTAGTCTACAGACCACCAGGGCCATATTCATTGTTAATGACTCAATTTGGCAACATTTTGTCTAATTTGGCTATAAATTATGATTGTGTAGTCTAGATGGGGATTTTAATGTACACATTGATATGGAAACTGACAATTTTAGCAAACGTTTTACTTGTTTGTTAAATTCAGTAGGATTTCGTCAGAATGTCAGCAGTCCAACTCATAATCATAACCACACATTAGATTTAATTATAACTCACAGGGTTCAAAATTTAAATATTACTCCATTCACTACTTAATTACGTTTGATTTGGTTCTGCCCTTACCAATATATTCACAGATTAAAACAAAGACAGTGCAACATCTGGATTGTAATTCTGCTTCAGAATTTATAGATATTTTGAGTAAATGAAGTGTAATAATGGAAAGCAATTTAGATCAGCTAATATCAAATTATTATATGACCTTGAGAGATGCTTTGGACGCAGTGGCTCCCCTTAAAACAAAGCACATAGAAATTCATTCTGGTGTAGATGAGAGCACTTGAGCTCTTAAATTAGAGTGTCAAAAACGGGAGTGCAGATGGAGAACAACAAAGCTGCAGGTCTTTCAAACTGAAAGGACAGAGTGTTAAAAATATAAAAAAGCTCTCTTTAAAACCCGCTCAGACTACTATTCTAAAATAATAGATAACAATAATAATAATCCTTGGGTACTATTTAGAAAGTGGCTAAATTAACAAATGGGAATTCAGAATTACAGTGCAAAATTCCATCTGACATTACCAGTACAGACTTTATGAACATCTTTAATGAAAAAATTAAAAATATAAGATCCCAGATCTCAACATCATAGTGTAAACGGCATACTAGCTTAGCAAACCCTGCCTCGCGCCTTGCAGCACCTGTTCTTAGCATTGACAATAGCTCACTACTGTATTGTACAGTACCTGATGCTCTAAAAGTGTCATTCATCAAACTATTACTTAAAAAGCCAGACCTACACTCATATATACTGAACTTAACAATTATATGTCCATTTCAAATGTACCCTTTCTCTCTAAAATACTTCAAAAAGTAGTCACCAGTCAGCTTCAGTCACACCTTACACATCAAAATTTATTTGAGAAAGTCCAAGCACTAACACGTGTTGTAAATAACATTCTGATAAATCCTCTAATGAAGGAAATTCCACTGTAATTATGTTGCTACACTTAAGCACAGCATTTGATACAACTGACCAGTCTATTTTACTACACAGGCTGGAAACCGACATTGGGCTTACAGGCACTATTCTGACCTAGTTTAGTTCTTATTTATCAAATCGATTCCAGTACATACAGAAATGTGCTGACAGTACTCCATCATTACACACAGAAATGAGATATGGTGTCCTACAGTACTGGGACCTTTACTGTTTTCACTTTACATGCTTCTACTGGGATATATTATTATAAACATAAAGTTAATTTTCACTCATACGTAGGTGACACCCAGTTATAGCTTTCTTTTAGACCAAATGATGCTTCTCTGATGTTGTCCTTCATTAGATGTGTTAGTGCTTTAATGAAGTGGATGAGAACTACTTGCCATTAAACAGATAAAACAGACGTTAATTATTGGAGGGAATTATGCTGATTGCAACAATATTTTGTCATTGTTTAACTCTCTGTTGGAATCACAATTAGGTTTACAGAATCAGCCTGCAATCTAGCAATCCTTTGACACTAGCATGTCATTTAAAGCACACATTACAAAATTGTTCAAAATATCTTAAAACTGTTGGGAAATTAAAGCATTTTATAAACATGTGGGATACTAAAAAATTAATTCATGCATTTCTTTCTAGTATTATTGGCCACTGCAATGCACTGTTCACTGGATGTTCAAATTGTTCATTATACAACCTTCAGTTTGTTCATATTGCTGCTGCAAAAATTATCAAAAGTTTAAGAAAAATATGAACACATAATGCCAGTTCTCAGGTCCTTACACTGGCCCCCAGACAAGTTTAGGGCAGATTTCAACATCCTCAATTAACATACAAAGCCTTTAATGGCCAAGGCCCACATTAATATCTCAAGATGCCCATCTGCTTATGATTCCAAGGATTAATAAATAGCAGCGTGATGTCAAGCTTTTACTTAATGGACCCTGAATCTGTCAAATGGTCTGCCTGCTACTATAAGAGGCGTCCTTCAATCTCAGCTTCCAGGCTGAAGACTCACTACTTCAGTTTAGCATACCATGACTAGAGCTGCTGATTAACTGCACATCTCTGTTGTTAGTCATTATAACTAAAACAAAAATAATATATTTATAATTTCTTATTAACACTCGCCTGCTCTGTTTCTCTTCTCAGTACTCACATGTGGCATTTGGTGCACTGTTCTTCTGCCAAGTTGTTTGCTCGTCTATGGAAATGTCATCTCAGATAAAGGATCATTGGAATCATCGGATAGAAGGGTCCTCTCATCAGATTGTCTGGCCCAGCACTAACTCAGTTGTAGAATAGTCAATAAGGGGGGAGACGGCTTGTTGGCCAAGGTCACTGGAACTCCAAACAAATTCTAATCCTCATATGTGATATAATAATAATAATAATAATGGTGGTGGATTTTAGGAGACACAGGCCCCTCATGGACCCCGTGATCATCAGAGGTGACTGTGTGCAGAGGGTGCAGACCTATAAATACCTAGGAGTGCAGCTGGACGATAAATTAGACTGGACTGCCAATACTGATTCTCTGTGCAAGAAAGGACAGAGCCGCCTGTACTTCCTTAGAAGACTGGCATCCTTCAACATCTGCAGTAAGATGCTGCAGATGTTCTATCAGATGGTTGTGGCGAGTATCTATCTATCTATCTATCTATCTATCTATCTAATCTACTCCTGCATTTTTCTTTGTATTTGTGCTATTAGCATTATACTTTTTTATTATATTCCTGAGGCCATCTAGATCTGTGAAGAATATTACTTGTGTTCTGTTTTGTGTGTTGTATTTACCCCATTTTTTGACACCCATTGTACGCCCCAACCTACATGGAAAGGGGTCTCACTCTTAATTGCCTTTCCCAAGATTTCTTTTCCTTCCAAGGGTTTTTTTTTTTTTGGAGTTTTTTTCTTATCTTTTTAGAGAGTCAAGGCTTGGGGAAGCTATCAAAAAACAGGGCTTGGTAAAGCCCACTGCGGCACTCCTTGTGAGACTTTGCGCTATACAAGAAATACATTGTTGTTGTTGTTGGTTTGTGTGTGCGGGGTTAGGATCAGGCAGTGTTTTATTAAGAAAAGACCCATCAGTTGCCAGACTGTTAGAAAAAAAAGCAGCAGATTAGATGATAATAAACATAAGACCACCCATGTTTTACTGAACAAACCACGTAAAGATAACATTTGATTATGCCACATACTGTTTTCTTGGAATGCAATATTTTAAAGATGTAGCACTTTCATAGTGATGCTCCTAAATACTGTATAGTCAATTCTCAATATCTGTGAGGATTACACTCCCGAAAAACCCCAAGGAATATGAAGCATTGATCCTATATGGGAAAAATTAGGTTATGTGCTCTAATGGCAAGAGGAGACAGGGTCAGGTTAACATGCTAACCTTCTGCACTTGCCCCTTGAGGCCCAGAAATGATCCTTCCACTGTTTCACCCATAGAAAACCTTGTTATGACTTTTACTTTCTCTATAGTCAAGTTCGATCATCTTCTAGATGCTCCACTAGAGGCTGTGGCTGATCCGAGGACCTCACTAAACCATCCAATTGGTACAAGAGACAAGCAGTGTGTACAAAGGGTAGGGACTTAATCAGTGCAATTTATGACCTGCACTTATTGGGAATTCCTTGTTCTTGGGGAACAACTGCATGGCCCAGTCCTCATAACAAATGAGGATCAAAGGCTTACCAACACCTCTCAGTGCTGTGTAGATTCATGTTGATCCATTCAGTGTACCACGAATTCAGCCCCAGACATATAAGGGCATCACAGACTTATTATTGCTCAATCTCATGTGTTGATCATGTGAAACAGGGCTACCAGAATTATTTTTCTGCCGTGCATAGCTGCAAATACAAGCCCCTAATGTCCTATCAAGCCATAGTCTTGCTAAAGTCAGATGTTTAATATATATGTTTGGAGACAATCATGATTGAATTTTGCTTCAGAGTGGGTGAGAACAATTAGACAGCTCAATGAGTGTCACATTTTTTTTTGTTCTAGGAAGAAGACCTGTGCGGTAGCCTTTGCAGTAATGTATTTCACTGCTGTTCACTACAAATCTTTTAATAGGTTGTCCCCAGACCTGTATTCTTGTTTGTATTTTCTGGCCCCATGGGACTATCCCCACCCCAACCCACAGCGAAGACCTTATCTGTGAATAAACACAATTAAGCCATGGGTGCTGCAAAATGGGTTACACTTTTATAATAGCGGATAAGCGAATCCGCTACCTGGATAGCAAGGATTTATTATATAAGTAAACTATCTATTCATTTGATAAAAAAAAATGAGAGGAAGTGAGAACATAGAAATACCAGATAAATATAAGACAAAACATCAGACTTGTATCCTCTCTCAACAGGTGTCAATTCTTGCCTACCTGGTAGTGAGACTTGCCTATCTTAAAGTGCCACGAATTGTCACTATTTCCGCCTCCCATGGGCGGCACGGTGGCGCAGTGGTAGCGCTGCTGCCTCGCAGTTAGGAGACCCGGGTTCGCTTCCCGGGTCCACCCTGCGTGGAGTTTGCATGTTCTCCCCGTGTCTGTGTGGGTTTCCTCCGGGCACTCCGGTTTCCTCCCACAGTCCAAAGACATGCAGGTTAGGTGGATTGGCGATTCTAAATTGGCCCTAGTGTGTGCTTGGTGTGTGGGTGTGTTTGTGTGTGTCCTGCGGTGGGTTGGCACCCTGCCTGGGATTGGTTCCCTGCCTTGTGCTGGCTGAGATTGGCTCCAGCAGACCCCCGTGACCCTGTGTTCGGATTCAGCGGGTTGGAAAATGGATGGATGGATGGATTTTCTCTACTGTAATTCTGGCATCTGTTTCTCCCAGCTCATTCCCTAGATGTAGTGTGCTGCTGTTTAAGAGATGAATTTAAACTCCATGCTTGCTTCTGTCTAAGCAGAAGTGTCCCTGAACCTTAAAAAAAAATATCCGCAAAGCAGCATTAAGAGGAAAGACACCTCACGCCTGGACAAACTGGTGAGGAAGGCAGGCTCTATTGTTGGCATGGAGCTGGACAGTTTAACATCTGTGGCAGAGCGAAGGGCGCTCAGCAGGCTCCTATCAATTATGGAGAATCCACTGCATCCACTAAACAGTGTCATCTCCAGACAGAGGAGCAGCTTCAGTGACAGACTGCTGTCACTGTCCTGCTCCACTGACAGATTGAGGAGATTGTTCCTCCCCCAAACTATGCGACTCTTCAATTCCACCCGGGGGTGGGGGGGGGGGGGGGGGGGGGGGGGGTAAACGTTAACATTTAACATTATACAAAGTTATTGTCTGTTTTTCACCTGCATTATTATCATTCTTTAATTTAATATTATTTATTGTATCAGTATGCTGCTGCTGGAGTATGTGAATTTCCCATTGGGATTAATAAAGTATCTATCTATCTATCTATGTCAAAGGAACAACCTGGTCCATGTTCTTCCAGCCTGGGACCGTCTGTAGTTCTAGATTTTTCCTGGGGTTTTTCATCTCCCTCAGCCATTCAGGTCTTCCCACTCTCTTAAAACAGGATCAGTTATCCCTGACAACAGCTGGGTCACTCGCTCTCCACTGTCCTGGGAGAATACTGCACATTTTTGCTCAATCACCACTTCTCTCTTTAGTTCATGGGTGCCCCTGTTTCTAGCCCTTACAGGGTATTTGGCGTAGTAACAGTTTACCACTCCCTACAGTGCCCTTCCACTGGCATAACAACTGCATGGTTCCCTTTTCTGTCTGAGGGCCTTGTTTGACCCTGACACCATCCTATTCCACCCTTTTATGCCTAGAAACCCCTTGTACACTTACTGATACATCAAAGCATAAAGAAATTTCAATTTGAATAAATCAGTATTAATGTAACTGTAGTTCTATATTCTGCGGTGGGTTGGCACCCTGCCCGGGATTGGTTCCTGCCTTGTGCCCTGTGTTGGCTGGGATTGGCTCCAGCAGACCCCTGTGACCCTGTGTTCAGATTCAGCGGGTTGGAAAATGGACAGATGGGATAGTTCTATATTTCAGAATGTTAAAGATGATGCCCACTCCAGATGCAACAAAATAAGAAAAGGATTCCGAGTGCATATTTTGTTTTCAGGCATGGTGGCCCTGTTAAGCGATTCCAATCAACCTAACCATATTGGATTTGGTTAGAAAATCTAAATGAACACAGAGAAGACACGGTACATCAAAACAGAAGTGCTGTGATTCAATGAAACAAACACTAACCCTCTCTACCTGGGCACTGCCAAGTCTGACAGTATTATTAATTGTGTGGGTAGGAGTCTGATGATGTAGTAACTAAGAAATTCTTGCCTGGGGTATAACTTGTGTGTTTTACAAAACATTCAGAGAAATGTGTACAGTAAACGGCTGCATAAAATAGAGAAAAAGGCCAGGTAATGATGCAAAAAATGAAGAAAACAAAATGCACTTATGCATGTTGGAAGTACTGAAAGGACCTTATAAAACATACATTTTACTTTTAGTAAAGCACATGAAGAGTTTAAGCAAATATAAACCACTGCCTTAGTCCAAAACTGACCCATTATTAAATTGCTTCTCATTACCTTTAAAGAATGTCATTACGCTCTCCCATTTTTTCTTTTCTATTGGTTTCTTCTAGTGAATCCTTTGGTTGTTATTCAACTTCTTGACCAGGACTTTGCCTTCTTCTCCTTTTAAAGACAGTTAGTTCTGATCACTTCTAATGCATTAGTGCTGCCTTCTCTCAGACTTTTCTGAACTTCATGCAAAAGAGTGTATTCAGAGGAAGTACATCTCAGTTTGAGATCTTTAGCAATAGTTTCCAGAGTACTGACAGACTCTGAACAACATTTTGCTGTCCTCTTCTTCCAGAATTTGTCTCTCGATCTCAGGGTGATGCCTTCTTGTGTCTGACCTTAGTGAGTGAGTTAATCAGTTAGTTTACCTTTAATGTTCACAAGTAGAAATTTGTGTTGACCCAATCAGCAAAACACAAGAACACATTCCTACACACAACAGAGAGGAATTTGGGAGCATGCACTGCCATCATGTTGCCGCACCCACCACACGATGAACCACCTGGATTGGGACCTGAGTGCAGCGGGTGACACCTCAGCACCACACTGAACAGTATGAGTCTTTTTATGGTGGTTGGAGTGCCAAACCTGCCACCAACCCCCAAGTATTTCCTACAAGTTGGAGGACCTGCTTGCAGGGCTGGATGCAGATTAACGTCATATCCAGGACAAAGCAATTGCAGGTTAAGGGCCTTGTGCAAGGGCCCAGTGGAGTAGAGTCACTTCTGGCATTTGCAAGATTCAAACTGCCAACCTTCTGATTAGCCTCAGATCCACTACTGCACCCACTACACACAGGGCATGCAATAAACTACAAATTAATGGCATATGTATATACAAAATAAGCAAGATTCTAAAATAGTTGCTCATTTTAAAAAAAATTAATTCAGACCATTTAGAAGTTTTATTACCATTGGAATAAAAATATTTCTCCTTCTATTTGTTTTAAATTTTGCCGGAAAGTATTGTCTCCCAGAAGGTAAAATTTGGAGACAATCAGTGGCACAGTGTGCCTGGTCAGTTACGATCTTCTCCACTTTTCTATTTTGCTCTGTTGTCATATCATTCTTAACATCCTTATTGCAGTTGTCTACAGAGAGTAGACCAGAGCTGCATTGATCTTCAGGATATGTCAGACTTCAGAGAGAAAAGTAAGCCCAAAACATCAGCCCTACCCATTTTGACTAATACCATCAAAATTCTCCGACTCTGTGAAATAAGGAGTAAAAACGCAGAGGGCCAAAAATGTGTCAGAATCAGAATTCAGATCTTAACATTTCATGGATGTAAATATGTATCAGTACCCTGTGTGACCCTCAACTTGGGGCCGTGGTGAAGTTTGTGGTTTCCAGCTGAGAATGTAGAGATGCAGATGGTATCATGAGGAGCTGATTTAAAGAACAAGTCTACAAATGAAATCGACGGCTGGATACGTGAAGCATTGCCAACGCGTCACAAATGCGGTGTGCTCGGTGAACTGAATGTGTCTCTCGGGTGGCACCAGATCTGTCAGATGCTGCCTGGAGGGGAGGGATTGGAATCCAGATTAAGCTGCTTTAGCACCCTTCACACACAGAGTGCCTGTGGCACACCTTGTAATCAGTGAAAAGAAATGCTTGGACTCCAGCTCTGAAAACTCAGGAATGGCCTTCACATTCTTTTATTAAATGTAGCTACACAGAAACGCATCATACATCTGGCTGAACGATGTGGAAGTAGAACACCATAAACGAGTGATTAACGCCTTGCTATTTGATGTGCGGCAAAGCCTGTGTGAGTCTAAGGCCATCTAGATTATTGAATTGGTGAGAGTTTCAAATTAGCAGACAACAGGCACATGGATGAATCACTAAAATTATCAACGTAAGAAAGTGGAAAGTGGCATTTACTTTAGGCACTGAACATGCAGGGCCGCCAGGTGTTTAAATTAAGCAGCAGATAGCACGTCTTACAGTTCCTAAATACTGTCACTATAGCACTCCGGTAAATGACAAATGCCAACCTTGGCCTAACGACAATGTAACTTGACAGGTCCTGCCTGTGAATCTAAAAACGCTGCTGTACAACACAGGTTCAATGAACTCCACCAGCAGGCTTGTCATAGTGAAGGGTTGGCAGGCCAAGGCTGGTGGGCAGCACTCTCGGGCTTACGGGCACACCGACTTCCACAAAGCTCCTATAGAGGTGGACATGAGCCTAAAAATGGGAAGAACATGCAAACTGCACACAGCCAGGGACAAAGCCAGTAATCACCTTCATCTACAAGGCCAAATTTTTGTACTATTGACGGCACACATTTTTTTCTTTATTTATATTACTGTATAGGCACGTTTCAGGAAAGTACTTTGAAATACAGCATAATTGTAGCAGCCCTTGATTTAATTGAATCGACACGCAGAGAGTCTCAGACTGCTGCATTTATCTTCTCAAACTTTGGCTCTTTATTAAAGTTGTTATACTGTCACGAGCACCGTGAAAACTATAAACAAAAATATAAACGTACATTCTACAAAGAAACCGAACAAATGAAACAACATACAACCAATTTCGTACCTCGCTCCGCTTACCAAGGGGTGCAACCAGGGCCGGATTTTCCAATAGGCTAACTAGGCTTCAGCCTAGGGCCTCAAGATCAAGAGGGGCCTACATTCAAATTGTTAGCAAAATTTTATTATCTCTCATGTAATTTACAAACTTAATAATGGAAGGTGAAAGGGCCTCATAAGTGGAATAGCCTAGGGCCTCTTTTCATATAAATCCGGCCCTGGGTGCAACAATTCTAAAGGTCGCCGTTTCAGAGATAGCGTTGGTCCTCCGTTACTTCCTCGCAGTTTCTTCACACGTCTGGTATCGTATGTCGTTATGTCCCATACATGCATGCGGAATGATTTTGCGGTCATTTACAATAAAATACAATTTATTTTTGGACAGCCCAAAATCACACACAGGCCTGACAGCCCCCCAGCTTTGACTCTCTAAGAAGACAATAGTTTACATGTCTTATGTAGGTCGATGCATGGCATAGATCAGGGGTAGGCAACGTCGGTCCTGGAGTGCCACAGTATGTGCAGGTTTTTGTTCCAACCCAGTTCCTTAACGAGAACTCAATTATTGCTGATGAAGCACATATTGCTTAAGTGACATTTTAATGCTTCATTTTAGTGGTCTCGCTTGTTAAGGTTCTCCAACCTTAATTGCTTATTTCAATCTTAAACTGCTGCATTCAGTGTTTTAATTGCTCCTTATTAGCAATAAGATGTAAAAGACAAAGCAGCCAGCAGTTCTCCAGCTAGCTTTTTTCCAATTACATCTGTGTGTGTTCATCATGCACGGTTTGATTTAATAAAACACTTAATAGAAAAATGTGACAGACTGAAAATGATCTGTTTTAGGCTTCAAATCATTTGGATGATATCCTTGGAAAGGAAAAAAATCTACGATATAAGAGCCTTACATTGCACAGACTAACAAGCCATAAAATTAAATAAGGTCTGAGATTGGCAATGATTGGTTTCTAATTAAGCAATTGGGTTGGAATGAAAACCTGTAGCCACTGCGGCTCACCAGGACCGACATTGCCTACCCCTGTCCATCCATCCATCCATTTTCCAACCCGCTGAATCCGAACACAGGGTCACGGGGGTCTGCTGGAGCCAATCCCAGCCAACACAGGGCACAAGGCAGGGAACCAATCCTGGGCAGGGTGCCAACCCACCGCAGGACACACACAAACACACCCACACACCAAGCACACACTAGGGCCAATTTAGAATCGCCAATCCACCTAACCTGCATGTCTTTGGACTGTGGGAGGAAACCGGAGCGCCCGGAGGAAACCCACGCAGACACGGGGAGAACATGCAAACTCCACGCAGGGAGGACCCGGGAAGCGAACCCGGGTCCCCAGGTCTCCCAACTGCGAGGCAGCAGCGCTACCCACTGCGCCACCGTGCCGCCCGCCTACCCCTGTTTTACATCTTATTGCTAATAAGGAGCAATTAAAACACTGAATGCAGCAGTTTAAGATTGAAATAAGCAATTAAGGTTGGAGAACCTTAACAAGCGAGACCACTAAAATGAAGCATTAAAATGTCACTTAAGCAATATGTGCTTCATCAGCAATAATTGAGTTCTCGTTAAGGAACTGGGTTGGAACGAAAACCTGCACATACTGTGGCACTCCAGGACCGACGTTGCCTACCCCTGGCATAGATAATGCATGTTTTATAATAACACATCCAGTAATCTTTAAGATCCAAAAAAATGAATCCTGGTGATTTCAATTAATATTATTTTCATTAGAACATTAAATCAAGTGTGGCTTAATTGTGTTAACACAAACAGAAAACTGACATGTTAACGTCTCCTAAAACATTAGGACGGAGCCCAGCGTCCCCAGTCAGTGTGCCGTTCGTACTTTGAGCTTATCGCATTGTTTAGGATTTTGGTGTATACATTGGTCTAAGAATGTGTGTTATTTTTGACTTTTCTTTTAATGATTTCACTTATAGTGCCTTTTTTTCTTTTTAATCTGCTCTTTTTCCGTTAAAAAAAATTCTCCCTTAATTGTATTAAAACGCCTACCAGTAGTAAACTGGCGCAAATCATTGAACGCCGAAGGAGAGCCGTGGCTGCGCTGCCATCTTAACGGCTTACTCCAAATGAGCCGACCAGCGAATATGTGACTGCTTTGGTGTTGCCACTATTTGGAAACTTCGTACAAAAGGCCGAATTAAAAGAAAATAGAAAAGAATACTCACACGTTTAAAGTTTTGGAAAAAAATACTTCGGATAGAAAAATAAAAAAGCACAGCTCAGGAAACAATGCGCCCAATTAAAATACAAACAAGGCCCTGGCTGTTAAATTAGTTGGAGTAAAAAGTCACAGCCACGGGTGTTTAACGGATATGGATACCAACGTAGTAAAACAAGTCCGAGATTTATACACGAAATAAGAGCGCATAAGGCAGGGGCGTCGTTTCGGATCTTGGGGTCATGAGTGGTGCCCCCTGGCGGGTCCTCACACCCCGGGCTCGCATTTTGAAAAAGTGAGTCTTTATTTGTACGAAACATCAAGTAATAATTATATAGCAGAATTAATAATATATATATTAGATAAAGACAGAAATAACAAAGCTCACATCCACAAACGGAGAACGTTACGAACTCGTACTTGGAACGAAGTGGACATTTCCGACAGGATACGAACACAGCAGGACCGGGAAAGAAAATGCAGGAAGACTCATTAATTGATACCTTCAAAGTGTCAAACGCGCCTCATTTTAGCGTGATAACGAGTTATCCACCATTCTGACAATGACAGCTCCCCAAATCTAGGAGACCTGAGCGGTGAAGGAGGGAATCCGGGCTTACAAACCTCAGAAAACATAAACTATACAAAAATTATTTTGAAAGTACTTCGTTTGTAGTTTCTGATTTTACATGACAGCTGTACTTTTTTCATTGATATGAAGTAACAGCGACCTAAACAAAGTGCGTGCAAACAGCTTGTGTTCCCAATCAATTTTTTATTTTATTTTTGGTCATTTTCAGTTCGCGATAGCATGCGTGTTTCTTAAAAACGAGCACAATCAAAATCCGCCCTCTTATAAAGTTATACAAAGTGGAATCAAAACTTTTTTTGGAAGCCTGTTGAAATTTCAAAAACTACAGTAATTGTGTGGCGATTCAGAGTTTGTCGTATACTGCAAGTCCTTTCGCAATTAACTTCATACCACAGCAGCCTCACAACAAAGTGACAGTGAGGTGGCGCAACATGGAGCGCAATCTCAAATGATTGTGGCCCAAAACTCACTCTCTGATTGTAACGTTCAGTGAATCTACAAACTGTAAGATTTGGCTTTCACTTTAAAGCGGGACACCACAAACTGACCATAAACCACACGCGGGAGGTGCAGTGGTGCGCCTCAACTACAGCGCAGCTCAAGTCCGGTCCCGGGGGGCCGCTATGGCTGCAGTTTCTCATTCAGTGATTTATTTTACCTTTAATTGATCTCATTATTTAATCAGCTGTCCCCTTTCCTTCTCTTATTCTGTATTAAGAAAAGCACAGTTGTGTGAGATTTAGATTTATAAGAAACTCTTGTATGTTATTGCCATATTGTTCAATGCTCACTTCTGTTTTGTGGTTTTCTTTGAAGTTTTATCTTTTAATTATTTTCGACTACTGACGGTAACAAGCTGAGCAGACACTAGTGCAAATAATGCGGGATGATAATGTCGAGCAAATTCACTTTTAGCAACGTGTGTGCTTATTAGTAAATAATATCTTAAATAACCAGATCGCTAAAAAGAACAAAATACAAAAAAGCAAAAATAATGAATTGTGAACTCGTAGCATACATTCTTGCTTCGTTATGTAATTGTGTTTTTTTTTTTTTTTTTGCATATCCTGAGAATTGATAACAGAAAATATAAATTGGGGGCTACCAGCTGGATTGGTTAAGGTCGGAGTCCAATTAAAATTGGAAGGGGGGTTGAGCTTAAGACCCATTGCTGTACAAACACACCAGACACCACACATAACCGGTACATCGCTAAGCCGTTGACGATCTGTTTTATCCCGCAGTCTTTCTTTTGCTCTTCTCTCTCTTTATCTTCTTCGTACACGGACAGCAGAGTTCGCCATCGCAGGCTTTAATTTCTTCTTCAACTTCACCGATGCTCAATTTTGTTTAATGGATCATTCAAAAGTGTAAGACGGGTTTTTGTGCTCTTTGAACGCGTGGTTGGGGTTTTTGAAAGTTCGTGAAAGACGATATTTTAGTTCTGTAATGTCTAACTCCCTCCCTCCACCATCTTGTCCAATCATCCCGATAGTTTTCAATGGATCGAAGATGCTGATATTTCAGCTTTTCAAAATGTAACGCCAATTTGACACTTGAAATCTAAAGTGTCAATTTCGGGAACCCGTTACTTTCAAGTCTGAACATTGTAGACAGCGGCCCCCTCCTCTTGGAACACCCCGAGTGGTGTAAGCACAACCTGACGAGTTCCATGGAGCGCAAAGAGGTTGCTTTGTTTTGGAGCAGAAGATATTCGAAATCAGTATACTACCTGAGAAGTTCACGGCGTGCTTTACTGTTCAGCAAACGTTACTTAACTCAAGAAACAAAACTGAGCTTTAATTTTGAACAATGTGTCTTTATTCTGTTTTGACGCTACGGAAATATCGTTTTGTGCACTTTAACTCTCATCCTTAAACTGAGTTTTTATGAATCAAAAATGTAAAATAACGGATAATGCACGTAAAAATGAAACTAATCTGACGTGGGCAACCCAGTGGGCATGTAGCTGGTGTCTGGAGCTCATCGCCTGCGGTGTACTGAACAGGACTGGGCTGCTGACAATTCAATATAATCTGCTGTACCTCTCAAATGACTGGTTCATTTTTATTGTTTTCAGTTAAATGCTTGTAACATACCATTTTATAACCATTTGCAGCCTTTTCAAAAAATGGAAATAGAACGTGTGATAGAAGTAACTAAGATGGGGAAGCGTTGCACAAGCACACACAAAACATTTCTCTCTCAACCTGTTCTTTAAACTCTGAATTTCGCATTTTAACACGGGGGCTCGATATCGTGCAGCTGCCAGTGCAGCTCAATGCGAACTGAGGCCGCAGGAGCGCCGATGGAACAGCCAGTCCTGCACCCCGGGAAGTCACCGCTGATGTCGCACAGTTGAGAATATGCGCCCACACATCGCTTTCCACGATGAATCTTCAAAAATGTAATACTAATCTGTTTTGCCATAAATACAGAGATTGTGGTGAGAAGTTCTTGTAAATGGTACGATAAATCACGTGATCTTTATTCTTCTACACCGTGTCACATAAACGGTGACGCGGTCGACGTGGTAGCACGCTACATGAAAAACCCATAACTTGTGACAGTTTTCAACAGTTACCATGGCTGATGTGGTTTTTAACGCACATTGACAGTAACTGTTGAATCCAGCCCATCCAGAAACCAACGTCCGAAAAGACCCATGTTAGCAAACTGTGCGCCAACATTCGGCGTTCAAGGCGTGTTGTATATTTGATAAACATTCTGACGAGCTGCTTGTTTTGATTTAAACAGCATTGTTATTGAATTTACAATTAACATTTATAAGTATACAATACACGAACGCGTTCTGGCTCCCGAACGCACCTCCATACCACACAGCACCAAATAAGCATTTCGAAATTGTGAGCTATTTAGCTTAAACTATCTAAACATTTTACTTTAATCGTTTGGTCAGTTTATTATTAAAATAGCATTTAGCTATTGTCAATTTGGATTTCCTTCTTGACAGATTAGCTAACGTTCTTCCAATTGACGTTCCGTACAAGACAATTCGCAAGAACTGCTTACTTTCGTTTTTCTACTTTTAGATTGTTTTAAAACGCTTGCTGAACATTCTAAAAATTAAGTTATTTTAATGTTACCTATTTTTTTATTGTAGTATCTTTTGTTATTAGACAAAGTTTTTAACAATTTGATTTTAACAATTATTTTAGCAGTGCAGTGTTTGGCATATTTAATTTTTCTATTAATTCTTCTTCTTCTCCTTCTCAGTCTGGCGCTGAACTGCTGGCATTCTTTTGCTAGCGTCTTTTAGAGAGCAACGCCTTGGCACTATGTATCAAAAATTAACAATAGTAATGCAAACTAAATACAACATCTATGCTTAACCGCGTGACGTTCCTATCGGACCGTGGTTTTTGGGATCATAATGATTAAATCACTTATAGACTTTTGAGATTACAAATTTCATACATACCATTATGAAGAAATACATAAACAATACCTTTACGAATACAATCGTTTCTTCAAGTAAATGATCACAACACATTCAGCGTACTGTTGTTGCCTCTTCGGGGTCCAGCGGAGTCAATGTGTCACCAGCCGGGGTAATGAGGTATTTTATTGTAATTTCCATCCACTCTTAAAAATAATGGTTCTTTAATGGCACTTTACGTTTCTTTACTGGGCTGTGAGGTTCTTTGCATATGAAGATTGTTGTTTCTGCTTTGAAAACTTTCAACTATATAGAAAAAAATGAAATCTTTAATGTAAGATAGGCTACCCTAACAGAACATAAACAGATTAGGAAAACCTGAACTTAGCCTGCGTTATTGTATCCAGCGAGAGTCCTTTTCAAAGCATGGCCAATTAGATAGATAGATAGATAGATAGATAGATAGATAGATAGATAGATAGATAGATAGATAGATAGATAGATAGATAGATAGATAGATAGATAGATAGATAGATAGATAGATAGATACTTTATTAATCCCAGGGGGAAATTAGTATTTCATACATCTGTTACCATCTATTCATGGCCATTTAATGTATGGCGCCTGTTATAGATTTAAATAAGTAAAGGTTCTTCCTGGATCCTTCACGTGGATGTGTGCTTTGCGAACCAAAAGTTGTTCTCTTGTGGGTTTGTTCTGAAGAGCCACTCTGGCACCTTTATTTTAAAGAGTGTATTCACTAAAAAAAGGTAAATAAACCTCTCAACAAGGTCGACACTTACCTTGGCAGTGACATTCATGTCTCTGGTGACTCTTCCTATGAAGTCAGTAGACGGATTGGGAGAGCATGGGGGGTCATGAGGTCGCTGGAAAGTGGTGTGTGACGCTGCCGATATCTATGCAAAAGGACGAAGGTCCAAGTCTTTACAGTCCTGCTGCTTCCTGTCTTGCTATATGGTTGCGAGACATGGACGCTATCCAGTGACCTGAGACGAAGACTGGACTCCTTTGGTACTGTGTCTCTTCGGAGAATCCTTGGATACCGTTGGTTTGACTTTGTGTCGAATGAGTGGTTGCTCATGGAGTCTCGAATGAGGCACATTACCTGCATTGTGAGGGAACGTCAGTTATGGCACTACAGTCATGTGGCGATTCCCTGAGAGTGATCCGGCTCGTAAGATCCTCATTGTTGGGGACCTGAGTGGCTGGACCAGACCAAGGGGTCGCCCATGTAACACCTGGACTGGACCGCGTGTCTGCCTGAGGGGTTGCAAACCGGGATCCCGAGTTGTTTCGTCGTACCAATGCATACTCCCCAACTTGACTTGACTTGTATTCACTGAATTTCAAGGAAACCAGCCGTGAAGAGACGCCTGGCCGGAGGAGGGCGCTGTCTTACGCCTCTACCCTCACTCTCAGGGTCGGCCTCCAGAGTCAAGCGTCAGCTTCACAAGCGGCCATTCGGATGAGTGAGGAAAAACGAGAGTTGCTTATTCGGTAAAAATCCGAGCAGACAAGGAAAGCGCCCGAGATCGGCTGCAATATCCAGCAGCTGCTAGCCGCTACCAGTAATCACTAAATTCAAAATGAACTGCAGAAATCATGTCATCATTTAGAGCACCACATAAATATTAGGGCACCATATACTGTAAATATATAATTAAATATACAGTAACCATCTCAAAAATCGCAATAGTTTTACTACACAAGTAGCTTTTTCCTAATGCAGTTTATATGTTTTGATTTTTTTTCTAAATTAAACTGCATTAATGCTGATTATTTATAATGGCCTCGGCTATATAAAGTACGCGTGTATTTACTGAAACAGAGAGAGACCTTTCAAAGAAACAATGCTCTATTTGGCCTTGCCAGTCTGGTGTCCACCCCTCAGCTTTCTAAGAACAGAATGAGCTGCACCGCATATCGCGGAGATGGTGCCTGAGCTCGCCTTACGGTATCTGGGACGCTGATTTTGAGTCTCCTACCTGAGCATGTATCGACTGGTCTTCTTCTTGAGACCACCTAGAGCTGGTAATACACGTGACAATGGCTGTTGAGCTCCTCGACAATCCAACGACCCTGTTGGAAGCGAATCGAATAATTAAAAAAAATGAAACTACTTATACGCCAACAAAAGAAGACGTTCACACAGGAAAATCAATATTAGGTATTATCAAAGAGTTAGTGATGAAGGCTAGTCTTTCGTACAGCCAGTTTTTGTCGGATGGTTGCCCACCTCGCAGATTGTCTAAGCCTGGAGGCGTTAGTGCACGTTCTACTTCAACTTCCTAAATTTAAATCGACGAAAACATCAATGACAAAGATCAGTATTTCAAGCGCTGTAATGAGCCGAATAAACGAACAAAAGAATATATATATATTTAAAGTCTTAATTCCCGCACTAATACCATCCCGCGTTTTGGAATGAAGCGTCCGTCCAATGTCATTGTTTCGACTTTACTGAAATAAAAGTTTACACCTACTAACTAATCAACGTGGAAAACTAAATAACGATAATATGTTGCGCGAAAAAATACATTAAAATTTTTCTGCCAAATCAGCAGATTAACGACAACGACCGCCTGCTGTTTTTTCACGCGCCTTTCTGTCGTGCCGTTGCCCAACGCGGGTCTCGTGATCAAATTGTAGCGTGAACGGCCAACTTAAAAACGATCGCCTAAAAACATAAGCGGCAGGTGCATTTTGGTTCTGCGGTTTAAGCGAGGCAAATCGATTTTTACATGATCTTATAATAATATTATACTGTTTCTAACGAGGGCTATGAAGTGATAAGGCAATATAACCGTACCAGGATGCGGTTTTCGAAAGCTTCGTAACGCTAAGCATTTCGTTATCACATACTTAAGATTGTTCGTTCATAACGAGTGTTTCCTGAAAGCCTTCCTAACTAAAGTAATAGTAGGTTTCGTTAACGAATAAAACGAACGATCCAACCCACCAGTTATTTTGAACGTCGTTCTTTATTTGGACTTTTGCTGCCTGAGATTCTATCACAGAGACACAGAGGTCGCCCTAAGTGAAGTACAAAAAACACTGGCGCTCTACGTGAGATAACGTAATATTATTATTAATAATAATAATGTTGCAATATAAGCAAAAAAAATATATTGTAGATTATAAGGAAGGTGTTCTTTACAGCTTTAAAATCCGTAGACAATTTGAGTACATAATGAGTTAACTAATCAAACTCGCTAAATGTGATCACTCACATACTTTGAAGTCGGAAGGTGAATGGCCCCTAAGTACCAGAAAAGACAATGGCAGCTATCCAGATTGTATAGCTCGACAGCAGACACCGTTTGAGACAGCACTGTCCAAGAAGACAACTCGCTGGTGTAAATATTGTTTTACAGGTGAACTCCTTGAACAATCTTAGTAAACAGTAATTAATAGAAAAATACAGGTGACCCAGGGTAAGATAATCCCCCTTACCCCCCTGCCCACACCGGTTCAGTGCCGGACGAATTGGAAAGAGTAATACACCGGTGACAACATTTGGTCCTTCTGACCATCGGCCTGGGAAGGCTGTTGTGTCCAAATCTGTGCAAGTTAGCGACCAGATTCCTATTGCGCCAAGAACGCAAAATAAATAAATAAATAAATAACTGACAATGCGGGCTCAAATCCTGCTACTGACACTGTATGACCCTGAGCAAGTCACTTCACCTGCCTGTCCTCAAATTGGAAAAACAAAAGAAGTGTAACCTATTGTGTATCAAACGGAAGTTGCCTTGGACGAAATTGTAGGGGCCAAATAGATAAATACCTTAATTATTATTATTATCCGATTATGTTATTGTTATTGTTGTTTTTATTAACGATAATAATAATAATGATGATGTCTTGTTGACACTAAAATTAGTTGTCGCGCCATTACAGGAGTGCCTGGCATTGCAGGTGCATTGGACAGAACGCTCATCTCTGTTCACAATCCCTGCCTCTTAAATCCCAGCCATACCTGTGTCCATAAGGGATCTCGGTGTTAAATAATTAAGTATATCAAAGTTTAAAAAAAATGTCAGTTGATATGCAACTAACCACGAGGGACTTTTTACATGCCTTGTAGCCAAGCGGCCTGGCAGTACACATGCTGATTATATCTGGTCCAACACTGGAGTGTGTCCGATTTCAAGGGCTGGTGCGTTTGCTGGTGGCTGGTTACTGGGAGACGGTGGGTATCCCTTTCGCGATTACCTTCCACCTCCAGTGTTGAACCTCCGAACCGTGTCTGGGAAGAGCAATCACGCCGAGCGCCAAAGCACAAGCGCACCCTAGGCAGGTGAAAGATGCACAAGTCCTCGGGGGCTTCTACGAGCCAACACTTCCTAATTTTTTTGTCACCTGCTATACGTTATTTTAATTCAATTGTTATGGAGTATGCTCACTGGCGTACTTTTTAGCATGGAAACCGCGTCACGTTTTTGAGCCCTTCTATAGATTTTCGATAATTTTGATTTATTAATCGCGTGTTAATTATTTTATGCATATTACGCCTATTTCTTTTTACATTTGCACATGTCTAGAGTCTGCTTTTCTGACGTGGACGCTGGGGAGGAATCAATAAACAAGGACTTAAAACTCGTTCGTTAAATGTCCAATAACGAAGGGCTTCGGGAAACACTCGTCGTAAAAGTCACTCGTTCTTTACCCACGTCGTTCGTTATCTCGTTCGTAATTTGCTACGGTTGATCGTTTTCGGGAGATGCACCCCTGATTTGGAACGATATATCTCATCGATGCATTTGCACTAATTAAAAAAATATTTTTATTCTTTATTTAAAAAGCACTTTTACCAAATAATAAGTACAATATGAGTGATTAGGAGATTTAACGTTACAATTATTAATTTGACTTTGCCGTCGGTGAATTTTTACAAGCTAATGTGTAGTTTAAAAATAGTTATGACGCGATCACGCAAATGCGATTAAATTGGTTATGTTATGACTTGTAAACGTGCTGGGAGGATTGTTTGTTGCTTTTTTCTGAATCGAAAAGGACTCCGGTCACTGTGTGTGAGGTCAGCTGTAGAAAGTTCAGGACCACAGGTTCTCACGAGCAATCTTGGGGACCCGCCGCTCAACGATCTCATGGCCCAGTTTTGAAGGTCATTTTTTTCTTCTGTTATTCTTATTTAAAAAAACAAAAACAAAGGAGATTTAATAATATTCGTATTTTTGTCCATCCTTTTCAACACTTAACTACTGTATATTTTGTTGAGTTCTAATTAAGTAGAGTTTTTTTTGTGGAGTTGGCTTCCCTGATGGTATCTTAATGACAATTAACGTCAAGTGAAGTGGACACCGCCACTTTACTGACAGTCCTACCAGGGTGTGTAACGGCTTAAATAACAGCTAATTCGAAATCGAGTTAATGATAAAGGAAGTCTAAAAAAAATAAATAAATAAACACTCGCCCACTCAATAAACCCTTTGTAATATACGTAAATCCGTGATGCATTCCAATGAAATTTTACCAAAGGCGGTTTTGTATTTTCTGGATGGACATTTGAACACAGAAATGGAGATAAAGTAGCTTTGATTTTAGCAGTCCAATTTAAAGCAGACAGTAGTAAAGATGAAACCCCACAACACATTCACAGTGGACCCCCAGAGCTAAACATGAGTTTCTATCTGTTCTTGACCAGATTTCGAGTTCAACAAAAGCCTCACGAAAACAACCTTGGCAATGGTCGCGGGTTTTGTTACTGAGAAAATGTGTATAGGAATCCCCGCTCATTTTTTTAATTATTAAAACCATTTCTAAATTATTTTAAGTTTTTGAAAAAACAAAACACACACAGCAACAACAAACCACTTATATGTATACACTTCAGAATGGCGTAGTCACACATTATAAAGTTTATTTGCATGTTAAGGTCCAAAGCTTTGGTTTTTTTAAAAGGAGGTTATATATTAGTTACTGTATTTTCATAAATTACTTTCGATACCATAATATTGAAAAAATATCGAGTGATCCACTTGTTTATTTCGTCAGGTTTTTCAGAAGCACAATGTCCTTCTATGTGTGTGTTTAATTTACAGAACATCCTGAAAGCCTTCAAACGCAATTCAGCTCAGGTCTGTGCTCCACGAGAGCTGCGGGGCCCAAGAAGTGGCCTTCAAGTAAACGGACGGTGAGCCGCGTAACTGAGGATCTGACTGAATCGGACGGGGGTACCAGCTGTGCTGCACATCTAATCGACATACAGCATCGTGGGAGGAACCTTTCCGTGCATAATGTCATGAATTTCTGTCGTCTCGTGTCAGTAGCACCCGTAGTGCAGTGAAGAAGACCAGATTTTGTCCATTCCAGTACTTATTTTGTGTTACAACGGCCGCTACGGCATTGTCAAAGTCAATGTATATTATCAAATATCGTTGTAATCTACTAAAATGTCACAAACATATTGATACTAAATATACTGAAACCATAAGCTGTTTTGCTTCTTACTAGTGATTGGTGATTATAGCAATGTGCCTTGTTCCGAAAAGGGTTTAAAGACAAAATGAAACTGCTGGCTGATGGGTATGAGTTAATATTATTATTTTGTGTTCTGCAGTGGTCCAGTGGCGCAGTGGTCAGCGCTACTGCTTCACAGATCCAAGATGCACAGATTCGAATCCAGCTTTGGATTCTTGGACGTTGTTCTCGTGGTGATTGGAGTTCTGCCACTCACACAAAACGACCTTTTTGGTTAACTGGCCTGAGGGAAAGTCCGGACCGGGGTTGTACCCTTCGATGGGTTGGCATTTTGACCCGGAACGTTTCTTGCCGTGTATCCAGTGCTAAAGGGACAGGCTGTGCTCCCCTGAATTGAATGAAGCGGGCTGAGAATAGTTATTTACTTCGTTTCACACTTATCGATTAAACTTAAATATAGTGACCACAGCCTTTAAATTATTTTTTTTGTAGTACAGTTTGCTAATTTAAGTCTGTTCCTGATACAGTGGGACATACAATGTTATGCATTGCATATTTTTCGGGAGCTTGTAATTTAAATATTGCAGGTGCATTTAAACAGCACAAAACTGTCGTGTTATTCTGAATAACAGAGGCCTCTTTTTCATCATGGGGCAGTTTATTAACTTGTTATTCTTTACTGTAAATATATAACTTTATCGGTCCAGGGGTGTTTGACAAATGTGTAATTCCACGAATTACCTTTACGAAATTCCAGATGCTTTTCCCCACATATTTGTTTTTTTTTTAATTTGTTTATTATTAGAAATAAATAATAAAGATCCAGGCAGATGTATGAGTAACTTGAGAGATACATGGAACTGGTATTTCAGGTTAGATTTGAATTGTAGCTCTAAAATCGCCCCTTTCTGGCGTCTTTATTTTATTAAAATGATTTGCTTTGAATGGCCCTTACTGTGAACAAAGGAGGAAATCAGTCAACCAAGCAAACAATTAAGCAAGGAAGTTAATGAGTAACTTCTTGATTTTGTTTTGTGTATGATCTACAACTGTTCAAACTTTTCCCAGTGACACTGAAATGCGTATCAACTGGTAAAATGTCGTTCTAGATCGTTCAGTCATGTTCCGAATTTACTTATATTTGTAAATCATAATATTTGTTAAAACATACAAAATAAACTTCAATAGAAAATCATACTGTCTAAAACAAGAGTTCAAAAGTGATATTCAGTTTTGCTTTTTAGCGATGTGACCGAACTGCTGCACCATTCAGCCGGGTGTCTTTAAAAGTGTGCCGGGAACGCGCTTTCATGCTGGCGGACGTGCACGTGCATACAAAGCCGACGGGAATTGGAATTTTCTTTAACACTCTGCTTTTGAATTTGCTAATCGCGATCTCGAATTATCAAGGAAATTACAGTAACTGAGAATCTTAACTCAGCTGTCATTTTAACTCGTTTTCCTGTAAGAGTAAATGCTGACCCGGCGTCGCCGTAAAGAGTATTGAGAGATCCGCTCGCGCTCGTCTCACCGGTTTGTCTCCCAGCTCTGAAGTTCGTTTCTCGAAGGTTTTCACGAAGATCGACGATAAGACAAAACCTGACATTAATGAGTCAACCCCACCCCCCATGGCTTCCATTAAGGGGCGTGGTCGCCGAAAGCTGACAAAAGTAGCACTTTAAAGCACGGACGTGATGGGAGTCAATGCAAACTAAATAATAAAACAACGAGAGCTTTCACATTATCGACATGTCACATATTATAACAAAAGAAATGCACACGAAATGTACGAGAAAATTAATGCTGAAACTTCCAAATCCGTATACCATCAAAAAAAAAATAAAACTGGTGACAACTGCAACACATTGATTTAAGTGTATACATAAATTTCTGCATAGGAAGGAACGTAGATATTGTGAAGACAGATGCACTGGGAACAGGCCATTTCTATGCTAGTGACAGTGGTGCAAAAGTTCGGGTATACACCACTAATGAGTAATCAAGTCACTGAAGCGATGACAAAGGGGCAGTGGGCAAAACGGAGCAGAAACTGCATGCAGCCGGCAGTGAGAAAGCGAACAGCATATGGAAGAAAGAAAGAAAGAAAGAAAGAAAGAAAGAAAGAAAGAAAGAAAGAAAGAAAATCAGGAAAGTACTGAAGAGCGCCGGGTCACTGATGAAGTGACTATTTAACAAACCAATACAAAACCTTAATGACGTCTCATGTTTGTGCGCCGTCCATAGTTTCTCTCTTCTCCCCAAGATGCTGGGTGTTTCAGAGGCATCAACAGGTGCAGGAACAAGATCTCCGTCATCTCTCAAACTCACCTTCTTCTTCTTCTTCTTCTTCTAGATGTGCAGTTCTCCCACACTGCAGCATCTTGCCTAACACCTGGCAACTTCACCACAACGTTCCTTACAATGAGCTTACTGCCTCTGATGATCTGCACATTTAGGAATGGATATTCTTTTCTACAAACAGTGTTTTGGTTCATCTGGAATTTTAATCCCAATATATGTGCCATCAAAAACACCAACCATATTCAGAAACCAAAACATTTCAGGAAAACTTGGACTGTCCAGGCCCTGCACACACCGGTGATTTACTAAAAAAAGTATCCAGATGCTGCTGCATCTCCCTGGGCATCCATCCATCTTCAAAGTCCACTTACCCTGAGCAGGGACACAGGGAAGCTGGAGCCTATCCCAGCAGGCACTGGGCACAAGTAAGGAAAAACCAGGACATTCCAAAAAGAATCACTAGAGCAGCATCTTCTAGAGCAGGGGTCCTCAGTCACAGTCCTGGAGGGCCGCAGTGGCGACAGGTTTTTGCTCCATCTCAATGGCTTAATAAGAAGCCCTTATTGCTCAAGTGACACTTCTGCTTCACTTTAGTTGTCTCGCTCATTACGATTTTGAACCTTATTGCTTATTTTAGTCAAAAAACAGCTGTATTCTCCGTTTTTAATTGCTCCTAATTAGCAATAACATACAAATGACAAAAGAGACCAGCATTTCTCCATTTAGCTTGTTACCATTTACACCTGTGTGTATTTATCATTAAATACTTGGAAGGAAAGTCCAGCCATCCATTATCCAACCCGCTGAATCTGAACACAGGGTCACGGGGGTCTGCTGGAGCCAATCCCAGCCAACACAGGGCACAAGGCAGGAACCAATCCCGGGCAGGGTGCCAACCCACCGCAGTTGGAAGGAAAGTGAAGAGAAAAAAAGTGAAGGACTGAGAATTACTCCTCCATTTTAGCCTTCAACTCATTTGGATGATATCCTTAGAAAGGGGAAGAAAATCTAGGATATGAGAATGACCTGACAGCTGATTTAAAGAACTAACAAGCCATGAAATTAAATTATTGGCAAGAATTGCTTTCTAATTAAGCAGCCGGGTTAGAACAAAAACCTGCAGCCACTGCGGCCCTCCAGGACTGTGATTGAGGACCCCTGCTTTAAAGTAAACAGAACTTGCACTTTTCTGGTTGAGGGCCTTGTCACCTTGCTTGCCTTTTTACACGGGGTTGGAGGGTTTGGTTCAGATTTTTTAAAGGATATTTGTTTGATCTTTCCTTTTCACTCACTTTATCAATATATTTTTTAAATATGACTTCATTGTTCGTTATTTTCTGTGGTGTGCTGTTCTGTATATTTAAAAATATTCAGATGTCTTTAAGAGCATGGCATATAGTAAAGCGACCATTTCTTATCTGACAACATGTTGAGAACTTTACATGTTAAACTGTTTGAGAGCGTCTCACCACGAGACACTAACTGGTGTGCACAGCAACCACATATCATCACTCAGAGTCTTGCAAGCTCTTCACATGAGTGAAAGGTGTTCAAAAAACTGGACCATTGTCTTCAAGTCTGGGTGACCCAGAGTTTTATCATCTTAGTGTTTCTCATTAATAAGTTTGATAAATGTTTAACTTATTGATGAACTTTTCATTTATTGGGGGCAGCACTACAAAGCACTCCCTTTTAGCTGAACTGGTGGCTTTACTTACTTGTTCCTGTCTTGAACCATAAATTGTGACTTTAACAAAGTCGTACTCTTCTTCACACCAAGAAAAAGTGAAGCTAAGCATTAGTATTTAATGGCACAAGATGTTTTCTTTAGATAAACTGGATAATTCACTTGGCTTTATGACCAGGGTGATTCAACCAAATGTTTGGCTCCAGTTCTGCCCGATGATAGAAGTACAGTCATCTAAATCCTTTCAGCATCTGAACCAACAGATAGCAATACAGAGTGAGTGGGCACTTGAGACCCTTAGAATTTATGGTTCAGTTGAGTGACTTTCAAGCAACGTTAATTATTTCGCCTACATGCTGCACCACCGAGCACAAACAAGAATCACCTTGTCCAGGGCACCAATCCATGCCAGGATTGAGTTATTCACACCTCCAGACTCACAGAATGAAATGTCTTTCAGCTAAATGGTGAATCGGAAAAGTGGAGGGCAGGCTGGGAAGTGCCTTTTTGCCCATTCTGGTCCATTTTACACAAATTATTTTGAGTGTGCATGGAGCTTATAGTCTTTATCTCCAACAGACCTCCTAACAATTTTTTTCTCAGGCTTGTTTGGTGATTCCTATTCACCCTCACCATCCAAAGAAAGTAACCCGTTAAGGTAGCACTCAAAAATCACTCCCTCTGTGTCAACCCCAATATTTTAGTGAATTTTCCTTGAGCTATAATGTCTGTTACAGCAGTCACCCCAACAATGAATCGCTGGTGGTCTCTGTCTTCTAACACTGGTAATTGGAGAGGCTGTTCAGTAGGCATTGTGTGCTCCTTTCTATTTCAATGGAGTCTGTTGCATCCAAAATTTCGATTGTTAAGTAAAAAAGCAAATTGTTCCAGTGTGCCATCTAAACGTCATTTTCTTTTTGTGCATTTAGCTACCCATTTTAAACTACGCAATTTATTCTCCTGTTACAAAGTCCAATAGCAGTCTGTGTGAAGAAGTGCATCATGTCTTCTGTTTTGAATACACAATATTCATGGCATCTGAAGATGTGATTCAGTACTCAACTGGATGAGTGCTCCACGATTGCCTTTAAGAAGCCCTTGTTTCCTTCTCCTTGTATTTTCGATGTTAAACAGGTTTAATTCCCTTACCCATAATCCAGTGGGTGAACTTCATTGATTTTTTTTTTGCCAGGTGTCCAGTGATTGGTGTGGTGGTTACTGGGTCTGTACTCTGTGCCAGGGGAGGCCCAGCTAACACATTCTAGAGTTTGTATATAATGTCCCTACGTTTGTGCTTAGGCATATTTATGATGCCAACGTTATCCCCTATATTTATAAAAAACATCCTTTTTACTTTTTTTTGAGCATTTTCTAAATCAAAATGCATGTTCATGAACTTGTCTGCTTTTGAAGGTAGTCTGGCTCCCTCACCCTCACGAGCCTTGTGATTTCTGTGATGTTATTTCATATTTATGATGAAGCTTTCTGTGGTAAAAGTGCTACAAAACAAAGACTAACTGAGTCATACTGTTTCTTTCAATAAAGCTGTGTCATAAAGCATTCACTGCTGAATATTGAGATTTGTTTGGCTTGAAGAAAATCATCTGAGAGATGGTCATTTTCCTGCCAGTTCTTTTTCTTTTGTTATTCAGTGGCCTTGAGGAGCCCCTAATTATGTATTCTCTTAAGCTCTTGCTGTATTACAAAAGCAAACGTCTGCAAGCTTGAAAATCTGATGGCACGTTTTCGTCTTGTATTGGTCACGTGTCACTGCATGATGAAAACATTAGAACATTAGAACACTTTACATGAGAACAGGCCATTCAGCCCAACAAAGCTCGCCAGTCCCATCCACTTATTTCTTCCAAAAAAACATCAAGTCGAGTTTTGAAAGTCCCTAATGTCTTACTGTCTACCACACTACTTGGTAGTTTATTCCAAGTGTCCATCGTTCTTTGTGTAAAGAAAAACTTCCTAAAGTTTGTGTGAAATTTACTCTTAACAAGTTTCCAACTGTATCCACGTATTCTTGATGAACTCATTTTAAAATAACAGTCTTGATCCACTGCACTAATTCCCTTCATAATTTTAAACACTTCAATCATGTCACCTCTTAATCTTCTTTAGCTTAAACTGTAAAGGCTCAGCTGTTTTAATCTTTCCTCATAACTCATCCCCTGTAGCCCTGGAATCAGCCTAGTCGCTGTTCTCTGGACCTTTTCTAGCGCTGCTATGTCCTTTTTGTAGTCTGGAGACCAAAACTGCACCTGCAGGACTCCAGATGTGGCCTCACCAGTGTGTTATAAAGCTTGTGCAGAACCTCTTGTGACTTGTACTCTACACCACATGGTGCTATATAACCTGACATTCTGTTAGCCTTCTTAATGGCTTCTGAACACAGTCTGGAAGTCGATAGCTTCTGTCCACTATGACTCCTCAATCCTTCTCATAAGGTGTGCTCTCGATTTTTGCACCACCCATTGTGTATTCAAACCTAACATTTTTACTTCCTATGTGTAATACTTTACATTTACTGACATTAAATTTCATCTGCCACAAATCTGCCTGAGCCTGTCTGCTACCCAATTCCTTCTGTAATGATATAATGGATTCCAAATTATCTGCTAATCCACCTATCTTGGTATCATCTGCAAACTTAACCAGCTTGTTACTTATATTCCTTTCTAAATCATTTATATATATTAAAATAAGATGCTGCAGATGTTCTATCAGACAGTTGTGGCGAGTGCCCTCTTCTACGCGGTGGTGTTCTGGGGAGGCAGCATTAAGAGGAAAGACGCCTCACGCCTGGACAAACTGGTGAGGAAGGCAGGCTCTATTGTTGGCATGGAGCTGGACAGTTTAACTTCTGTGGCAGAGCGAAGGGCGCTCAGCAGGCTCCTATCAATTATGGAGAATCCACTGCATCCACTTAATAGTATCATCTCCAGACAGAAGAGCAGCTTCAGCGACAGACTGCTGTCACTGTCCTGCTCCACTGACAGATTGAGGAGATCGTTCCTCCCCCAAACTATGCGACTCTTCAATTCCACCCGGGGGGGTAAACGTTAACATTCAACATTATACAAAGTTATTGTCTTTTTTTCACCTGCATTATTATCATTCTTTAATTTAATATTATTTATTGTATCAGAATGCTGCTGCTGGAAAATGTGAATTTCCCATTGGGATTAATAAAGTATCTATCTATCTATCTATCTATCTATCTAAAAATAGCAGCGGCCCTAGCACTGACCCCTGCTGGTCACCACTCTTAACATCGGCCAGTTCTGATGAGGTTCCTCGCACCATCACCCTCTGCTTCCTGTGTCTGAGCCAATTCTGCACCCATCTACAAACATCACCCTGAACTCCCACTTCTTTTAGTTTGATGCACAGCCTCTCATGTGGCACTTTATCAAATGAACTTGTCTGATGGTGGGTCTTCAATGTTTTGGGCTTTGAATCATCCATTGAATGGGTTACCATTCATTTATTGGGCGGAGTGGTGACTCTGAGGCTAAGGATTTGCGCTGGTATCCAGAAGGTTGCCGGTTCGATTCCCCGTCACTGCCAAAAGAGATCCTACTCTGCTGGGCCCTTGAGCAAGACCCTTAACCTGTAATTGCTCCAGGGGTGCTGTACAATGTCTGACCCTACGCTCTGACCCCAAGGGGTATGCGAAAACTAACAAATTCCTAATACAAGAAATCGTATAAGACGGAATAAAGAACAAAAAACAAACAAAAAAAAAAACATATGTAGATGCAAAGGATTCCATCAAGCAAATCAGGATAAAAAGTATTGAAGACTTGGCCTAAAGATGGAGTATAGGTTTGGCAATAGGGAGGTGATGAAAATGAGCAAGAGTCAGCATATCAAGAAAAAGGAGTAGGCAAAGATAAAGTTGATTAAAATGCAAAACATTCTGAGCATGAAACTGGTAAACATATTAACAAATGGTTAAGATAAAAAGGATTAGCCATTTAATAAGAGAGAAAGGACTCAAACCAGTGGAAAACGAGAAACCTGAGATTAACTTGGAACAACACTTGGCTGAGTCATGGAAGAGAAATGACTCATACAGTAGCATGGTGCCTGCTTAAGTAGGAGAGCAAACTAGGATGAAACGGCATCAAGGGATGGCCAGGTAGTCTCCATCGACTTGTCATGACATGGCCTTGTTACAAACACATCTAATATCGGCACCATAGGTTAATGGAGTGACAAAGGGAAGGGGATCATGACTCAGTCTGAATCATGAGAGAAGTGACTCTGCAAAAACAAACCAAAAAAGACTCAAAATCTGTAATATGGGACTCTGAACAAACCTTACATTCCTAAATCCACAGGACGTTTAGTCCTACAACAGTGTGAAAAGCAAGGGGAGGGACGACTCTCAGTCAACCGCTGCTTCTCTTATGGAAGTAAAGTCTTCTCTGAAGAAAAACTGGAGATGCCCTGGAGTCACAAAGAGGGCTCATTTATTGACATCGACATAGCAAAGGGCAGACTGATTAAAGGAATGAGTCAACATCAGAGTTATTTCTTGCTTTCCTGCCCAAGACCCTCAAATGGAGTCTAGCTTTGCTCGTTTCAGTTGACTTCACAATTTCCACTATGCATTATCACCAGGTCTTTTCTGGGCTCCTGTTTGTTACTGAATATTATACTTTATTTTAATTATTAGTCTTTTCGTGTAATATTGCACTCTTGTTTTTCTTTGGGTCACACTGCTAAAGCATACGATTGAGGGGGCACTGGTGTCATATTAAAATTAAATCTGCAGGCAGCTCAGATTGCTACCGTTAGGTTGCTCTTGTAACCTGCGCTCTGAGATCATTCAGGTTAGGAAGACAGAAGCTTTGAGCTAAGATTGTCATAATCTTGGTGCTCGAGAGTGTGAGGTGTGGCACGACTAGCACATGCAAGTGAGAAGCTCACCGAACTCTATAGTGAAGACAATAAAGACCCTACAGACCTATAAAGGTGTCCTGTGAAATGAGGGTGGGTCGATTCCTTCAGAGGGTACTGTGGTCTGGCACAGCATTCAGCGCCACATGGACATGAACAAGTTGACAAATTGTTTTCTAGGGATGTAGTCTAAATCCAAAGCCCAAAACTCTTTCATTTCTTTTCTCTTCATTTAGTTGTTCTGATTGGTTAATTAATAACATTATGTGATGTATTATTAATGTTTGCTGGCAGGGCATTCATATAGAGACGTCCAGCCATCCTGCATTCACTGCATCAGAGTGAGCCGGCCATGAAACACAAAGGGATCGGGCCACCTCTCATGATGTGAACTGCAGCTCCGATTTACTCACACCAAACAACTTATTTGAAAAACACTCTAAAAGTAACCCAAGCGCTTAATTTGACGTACAGTTTTCTCATATCAAATTCTGTCAAAAATTCCCAGCTTGCTTGTAAAACATTTTAGTATTCAGCACAAAAAATATCTTCTGTGTGAAAACTCTGTCTGTTTTCTGAATCTGCTTTTTTCACTGCAGAGTTGTGGAGATAAGGAGACAATTCAAGTAGCACTGAGCACAAGGAGGAAATCAGTGCAGGATGGACACCTGGCCATTTGAAGGTACACTCAAGTATGGACACAGAAAAGCTTCCCTCTGCAACTCACTTCCACATCTGTCAGGTGGCAGCACTAACCACCTTTGCACCTACTGAACATCTGCCAACACTCATTTCTTCAAATGCTACGTATTCATTTGATGGGTGAGGCAGCCTTGGAGAGACTTCTGAAATGACTACTAAAATCCAAGGGGTCCTAAATGTAAGAGGTTAGGCTCCACTTAATCGTTGAGAAGGTTGCCAGTTCTTGGTTTACCCTTTTGACTTCCCTGTAATGCCATGCAGGGTCAGAGCCAGCACCTTAATGCCATCCCGGGCAACATGAATCGAGAAGGGGCCATAAATGCCCAGCACTGATCTCAAGCTGCCTCAGTTATACCTTTATTTAAGAGACTGGGGTATTTTCCATCCAGTTATTCATTCCCTCCCCAGTCACCCAGTTTATGGTTACACCATGTCAGTGCAGATCGCTTCAAGACAGGAACCAACCCTAAACTGGGTGGCAGCTCATCACAGGGCCCATTCATGCACAAGGCCTTCAGACACGGCCATTTAGAGCAAGCGATTAACATGACACGCATCTCTGGAATGTAAGAGAAAAATCCACACAAGACTATGGGGGGGGGGGGGTTGTAAGGGGGGGGGGTTTACGAGCAAACTCTACTCCACCACAGACAGGCCTACTCACCAGCACCTGTACACTCTTGAAAATAATGCACTGGGTTGTATGGTTCTTCAAGGAGCCATTGCTTGACCAAACACCATTTCAATCTGGGATGGGTTCTTTGTGCTTTGGAACGCTTTGTAATATGTGGGGGAAAAATGAAATCCTTAATGTATGGTAGGTAGCAGGACACCAACAGTTTAGGAAAACCTGGATGTAGCCTTTGTTGTTGTACGCAGGATCAGGGCCACCATTAGGCATTCACCTAGGGTGCAAATCAGTTGCACAGATCAGCTACCGAACAGTTGGTTGGCGCACTAATAACCTTGGCATAGGGCAAAAAATTACCTAGCACAGGCACTGCTTCTATTGTACAATAGTCCTTTTAAAATCAGGAACCATTAGTATTTCACAAATTCATGGTTATTTACTGCATGGAGCCGGTTACAGATCTAAATAAATGAAGGTTCTTTCTATAGCATTCATTCTTGCTGGAAGTGTCTTTTGGTTGCCCTATGGCATGGCTCTGAAGACCCGCTCAGGCACCTTCATATGTAAGATTGTACCCGGGCTGGGATTCACACAGAGGAGGACACTGGAGCTAATCACTGGGTCCACAGCACGGCTCTTTATAGAAATGTCTTCAAGTGTTCTTTTCTGCAAGCCAAATCCTCTGAATAAGGGCGGCCGAAGTCCTTGGTGTGCCACCCGGGTGGTGGGTGCTGCTTCATCCTCTTTTTAGGATTTTTTTTTCCCCCCATGGGCTTACTGCAGTGATTTGCTGTCACCCTGGCAAACGCTGCCATCCTAATGATTTGGAGTCTTACCAATGTATTAAATAATAAATAATAATAAAATGAAACCATCAGTACACTTTCTGAATACATCTTAGTTCAAATGACGGCTTATTTGTTCTTCCTTTTATTCATAACGATTAAAGCCCGCTTTGTTCTGTTTACTACGTAACAATAGTAGGTGTAAATATTTTAATGTCCGTCATTCTGAAAGTCTTGAAAAAAAATTAAAATAAAACTCCAATTCCGAATTCCACTTTCGGAGTCACAGACGAATATCCAACAGGAGTCGATATAAAGGCAGACGTCCAGGACTCTTCAAATAGCCGAGCCCAGCTTTACTTTAAGAAAGTGAACTTCAGAAGTGCGTGCAGCCTCCTGCGCTAACCTCGGCACTTCCAGCCATTTTGAACAGCAAGGCCCGCTCTTGATCGCCACTTCTGGCGGCTCGTCTAAACCTGCTCTCCGGTCACTCAAGTGCTTTGACAGCCTGCCATTGCGCTCACTCCCCCAAGCCATCTAGACAAAGCCAGCCATCGCCGTCTTCTAACACTTCGTGGAGTTGCCAAGGCCGTTAACCTCTTTTATTTACTTACTTTTTAAGAATCGAAGTTGACACCACAGCTCAGTTCACCTAATGACTCAAATGAACAACCTGATGGGCTGAGCTGCGCTTGTAAGGCACCAAATAGCACGACGATGTCATTCGGATTGATTTACCGATAGCGCGCAGAGCTTTGGGATGTTATGGAAAAAGAAATAACTGTGAATGATTCATAAGGAATACAGAAATGATTCGAGTTCTGGCAGATAGACGTTTATTAAATGTAGGAATAATTGCAGCTGGTGGTTTGAACATTCATAGGAAATGCAGCATGTGTAGAATACAGAAATGTCGGAAACGCGAGTGATGTCCAAAATGGGGGCATGTGGCAGATTGGTGATTCTGGATTGGTTCTCTCTGTGCGTGTGTGTGTGTGTGTGAGAGAGAGAGAACTTGAGCATGGGAAAGGCGCTATATAAATAAAATGTATTATTATTATTAACTGTCCCTGCGGTGGGGTGGTCTGCTTTTTCTCCTGCCCTGCATCTGACGATTCTCCACTCCAAAGCACTGGTGGCTTATTTGGGTTGCCCAAGATGACAAAGAGGGAGTGGCGGGGAGTCTTTACACACACCGTCCGTCTAGAGATAAACTTGTGGTAATTAGTAACATAAAATAAGGCAGCCGTCCAACAACGGCTGTTCCTGGTGTCTGCGGCATAGTGGAGTTGGAATTAAGCTTTTCACTTCTTCTCTTTAATTTCTCTCTTTCGAGAAACGACAAGATTACAAGTACATTGGCCATTGGAGCCTTCCGTACTCAGCTCTGGATAATGGTACCATTTACAACCATCTGCTTTGCTTTTCCTGCCTAAAACTTGTAATGTCCCAAATGGAATCACCACCATTGCAAATTACGCACGTGTTAATTAATGACCGGCTGATCCGAGGTTTATGCAGGTATTTACGCCCAAATTGGACATCACAAACCAAAAAAACGTGGTGTCACCTGTAAGTAATGCTACCATATGCCACAGGGGGGTGGGCGCGGCGGGTCCCTGTCCTGTAGCCCCCTAATGGACAAGTGCGACTGGAGGGGACACCTCGCCATGCCACTCTTAGCTGAAAGCAGGCATCCTTCCAAAAAACCTCAGAATCAGATTTAAAGAAAATACATGTCATATTACAATATACGATTGCATTCTTAAATTATACTAAACACTGTAATCAAACTGCATTAATAATAAAGATTTACCACCGAAACATCTTACTGTATATATTATACACACACGCACACATTTTAAATACACTTTTTACAAACAAAAGTATCAAATAGAGACTGCCTATTAAAACTGGTTTGTTCTAAAAATTGTGTGCATATAACATACAATGTCTTTTCAAATTTGCGTATTGGGTATTTTAAAACGAAATCGTTAATGTGAAAATGTTTTTAAAAAGCGTTTATGTTCCCAGTTGTACTTAAATATGTGTGTGTCTAATATAAATTATATAAATATATATATATATATATGCGCGCGTGTGTATATATATTTATGTCTGTGTGTTTGTTGTGATACTAACGGCCCAGCAGGGCTGCTTTCCAATTCCTTGTAAGATTTTCTCCACAGTCGCCGCCGCCGCTTTTCGCGTGGAGGTCCGCTCTATTAAGTGAACCCCAAGCGGGCGGCCCCGTTTCGCCGGCTCCGTGCGTGTGTACAAATGCTCGACTAAAAGTTACACAAAAAGTCGGCCATGTTAAGTCTTGAAAAACTGGGAAGTCGCCCGCCTAAAGTTACTGACAGTAAAGCTCGGTGAATAATCGAGAAAGACTAAATCCATGCGGCCCCCCCCCCCCCCCCCCCCGAGCCCCCGTTGTCGTTAATCTGATTGCCTCTCGTTAAGATTTCCAAGCAGACCGATGATCGTGGTCGGCACTGCAGGTAAACGGGGGTGCAGCACGCAGAACTCGCACAGCAGGAGTTTCATTATTTTATGAACCTGTGAGGCGTCGGTTCTTCTTCCCGAAATAACAGTCACGGCTAGAAAATAAATGCGGGCTCCAGTTTTCTGTATTATCATGAACATCTGAAAAAGTGCACATAATTTTTGGCCCATCATCAAAATAATTTGACAGAAAACGGACGAAAAAAGAAATCCGCGTATTGTGGCAGAAGTTCCCAGGTGTGCAGATAGGAAGTCACTTAAAGGTGAACTCAGTCGCCTTTTCTCAGCGCCCTGCTTATTTACCGAGGAAGAGCAAACGAATAAATGCGAAGCGACGTCTTCCTCGGTCATGTGTAGGCCTCACCTGTCGACAATAAATATGCCGATTACTAAATGGAGTTCAGCTAAGGATTTAATGTGTAATGTTAGGTGATTTGCTGTTATTTTTATCCTTCTGTGTTTTAAGTTATAACCTTGATCTATTTCGTAAATGTATTATTTTATTAAATTGTTGTCGATTTACTGGCATTTTTGTAGTTCTCAATAATTATTTAAGGAGGTGAAATTATCTAAAATCAATAAGACACGCTTAACACGTGGAAAAAAGTCGGCTGGACTCTTGAGCTTGCTCAACGAAAGTATTTCGATGGTTTGAGTTACAGAACAACAGCCAACGTCAAGACTTATTTTTAACTCGAAAACTGATAAAAGTGAACACCGAATTCCTCCAAGACGAAGTCGCGCGGATCCGATCGGCTCAACGGGCTATTAAAAGTTTCTTGAACATCGGAAATCTTCGGGTTTTCTTGTTCCTGCTCTTCACATATTTTGATATTTCAATTGGAAAATACTTTCCAAATATACGTAAACAAACAAATATGTGGGATTAAACTTGATATTTTTTTTTACAGTAGTAGACGAATTTCGTAATATATTCATAAAAGACTGGAAACGGTCACGTAGAGAATGCGACGTTTGTGCTGCTTTGCGTTTTATGGTCTTGACGCGACATTTCTTAGCTCCACATCTCGTCGATGTTTTGTTTTTTTTTTTGTAATCAAGTTTGACACTTGGTCAGCAGAAGCAGCTTTACGCAGGTGACTTGAGACGTTAAATAATGGCCTATAAATGTCCTCCCTGATATTTTGTTCTTATAAATACATGTAAAAGTTCCCCGCTGGATTTTGATGCCTTTACTTGGACGCACCAAGCCCACTTGGGACGCCTGAACTCGCCGATTCGCAATTTAGCGCAGGCAGCCTGGAAATCTCGGAGTCTGAATGCGGGATCAAAGCGACGCCACGGCAGACGGCTTCGGGTTGGACGCTTCTGCGAAGTAAACAAACAGCCACGTATATCGGCGTGGGCGGGGGTCTTCGTTTTGAGGTATTTATTCAGCTGCTATACAGCACTAATTAGCATACAGGGGGGCACAGATTGGCGTTAATTGAATTCATGCGGTTTTTATCCTGTAAATTGTGTGCTAAGTATAACAAACAACATTAATAGCAGCAGCCGTGGAATGCGCGGCGGGGGCACAGGCCTGCTCGAGCCGCGCCAAACGCACTGGACGGTGGGGTACCCCAGTGCCCACGCACCCGGCCTTCAGAATATAAACTGCACGACTAAATAAAGGAAACTAAACGCCCGAGCCGCGACCACCTGTCCGGCGTGGAGAGGGGCGCTCGAACTTGGGAGGCAAAACGAACACTTCATGTATTACAACAAAAAAAAGCAGCCCTAATTAACGTGTGACGGCGATTACAGCAAACAGCGAGCACTTGGCGATCTTCATTGTTTAAAATAAAAGGCAAACTTTCAAATAGTTGACTCGATCGTCGCGTTGCCCACTTAAAAACACATTTACAGTAAGCCCGCTTTACTTTAAAGGGTGACCCTTTTAAAAGAAATAAACCTCCGGACTTCGCACAATCAGATTGAACGTGTAGATTTAAGCAGTGCCGGACTTGGAGGTGTTGAAGGATTTTGTCTAAAAACACTTTCTAGCACGTAACCCTCCCGCTATATACAAGACACGAGGATCGCTTTAGTTGTTCTTATTAAAAACAAAAAAAAAAACAAAAACATTTTTATACACACACACACGCCAGGCTGGGCTTTTTCTTTTTTTGGTTCTTTAATTTGTTGTTGCTGTTAAACGGAACTTTTATTAAATGGACATGAATGTTAAGGGCGCTTGCCATAATTACATTCCACATTTCACTGGTATACTGAAACCGATTCTTCAATTTACAAATTTATTTTTGCATGACAAACCAGTCAAGACTGTCTTTTTCAACAATGATATGCAAGTGCTGCTATTTAAGAATGGCTGCAACATACATCACTAGACAATGTTTCTAACGTTTACTAAGTAGATCCAGGCCAAAAATTACTTTTAATTACACTTGGAGTAGAACAGCAACTTGACTGGTCCAGTATCCCACGGATTATATATTTTTGGGGAGAACAAGAGTTCAAAAACATTTTGATAAAGCAATCTCTGGAGATTACAGCCAATTTTGGCCAAACAGGAGGAATCCTTGAAGGAAAGGGGGGAGTTGGGGGACAGGGGGGCACTAATTCAAAAATTGTAAGCCCGTAACATCAACTAAAAAAAAAAAAAAAAAAGTGGTCACTGCAACTGACCAAATACATATTTACACATTTGAGCTTTTCGATGTAGCTATTCCCTCCCCCACACACTAAAATAATGGAAATTAAAAAAATATACAAAGTTTGTTTCGATTTGGAAAATCTTTTAACATAGCAAATCGACCTTAAAATCTTTGCTTGTGGTGAGCGGTCCACAAAAAGAAAGTTGGCTCAGAATTAGGTCTTTGAAATAAAATTTTCATTTTCAGTTTGGTTAAAACTTCTAAAAAAAAAAAAAGTTTGGACAAGTCTTTTTTTTCTTGTTTTTTTGTCCCAGGCATCATTGTCCACACAAAATCTCCATCTCACATACCCAGAAAAGGGAGTGGGGGGGTGAGGGGGGTGAAAAAAAAAAAAAGTTATTTGCTGGTATGGTTGGCCATAAGTAAGACTCAAAAAAAAAAAAAAGTTTGGTGCGATTTTTAAGTGATACTTTGTATATCTTTTAGATTAATAAAATTCATAAAAATGTAAAACATACAAAATAAAGTTAAAAGGAAGGGGGTGGATTGTGAAAGTTCTCACAAGACTTGAAACCTCCATGACGCCTGATCTTTGTAGTCCAAACAGTCCGTAGCGTTGAAGTTGAGTTTCCAGGAAGAGGCAGTTTGGTCTTTGTAATCCAGGCAATCAGAGGAGTTGAAAGCTAATCCAGCTCCTGTATAACCCTGGTGATGATGGTGATGGTGGTGATGATGGTGACCAGACGACTGGCTCAGGTGGTGGTGAGGATGTCCAGACATAGACGACGGTGCCATTGGACTCAGCTGGTGAGGATGGTGGTGCGAGTGCATGGGAGTAAGATAGGAGCTGCAGTCCATCCCACCAAAGTAAGAACTGGAAGGAGCAGGGTAGCCTTGGCTGTAGCCTGTGGCTTGGCTGTAGGACATTGGGTAAGATGCAGCCGAGGCACTGGAGACTGAACGCTGCATGCAAGACGCACTAGTGTGGGGAGGCTCAGTGACAGAGGCTGCAATCGGGGCAGAGCCAGGGGAGATAGAAGCTGGGCTCCAGATGGAGGACACTGGGGTACTGATGGAGGTAGATGCACTACTGATTCCAGTATTACTTGAAGAAATGGAGCTGGATGAAGAAGAGCCAGAGCTTGACACCGCCGGTGGAGTAAACTGACCGCTACTGTCTGACCCGGTGCTCTCTCTGGTTGGGGACGATTTCTTCTTGGCTGGCCTGGCCTTGGTATTGTTTCCACTCTGTTGCTGCTGCCTACATTTTGCTCGACGATTTTTAAACCACACCTAAACCATGTAAAAGTCAAAATACATAAATAAAAATAAGACAGCAGGCCAAAAAAAAAAAAATAGGGATATCAAAACAGTAGCAATCTGAAATGCAGGTGGCTACTTTTAACAGTTTAACTTGTTATTAAAACACACTGCAGGAAGCAGTTCCTCTACATTAATGTTTGCAATATTAACATCTAACTTGATACAATCATTTAAAACACACACTTCGTCAAAGTGGTTCGCACGCTCAGCAATGGCCCTCACGCCCTACGCAAATTTTGGGAAACGGAACACGACATTGAACAAACCAACCTCCATTTGTCCAATTAATTCATGATGGTAACATCAATTTATTAAATGCGCATTTCCTTTTAAAAAGTGCGATTTAGCACAAGAGGGCGCCACTTAATATAAACAAATTAAAGTAAAGCATATTCAATTAAAGGTCTGCATTGGGGCGAGGCGAAGCCCAGGAGGTTTGCACCGCGCACTAAACAGACGCGTGGTGTCCAATTGCGAGAATACGAAAAGCACATTAAGGAAGTCTTAATTAGCCTTCCGAGAGACAGAAGGTGACAATTGACCAGTTACCCACCTGGACGCGGGACTCCGGCAGGTTGATCTTTAAAGCCACCTCCTCTCGCATGAAGATGTCGGGGTAGCGGGTCTTGGCGAAAAGCGCCTCGAGAATGTCGAGCTGCGAGCGCGTGAAGGTCGTCCTCTCCCGCCGCTGTTTTCTGGGGGTCGCTGGAGGTAGAAAAAGAAAACCACAAAATTAGCGTCAATACTCCACTGGCAAGATCGAACGTGACAAGTGAAATGTGCAGAGGCTTCGGGCAAAGATGGGAATTTTAAAAGTTTGAAGGAAACATTCAAATACCCAACGTAGTCGATTTTTTTTTGTTTGTTTTAGCAATACTCATTTGTTTGGTGACTGCGCCTTTATGAGCAACAAGGGCCCAACAACAGCCCATAATTTAATAATTCAAAATTGGAAAAACTGCGTCACTAACATCCCACTCAGACTGGGCAGAAGGGCCGCTTAACCTCGTTAAGAAAAGGAGGCTAAGGTTCTAACAAAACAAAATGGAGCAAAAGTGAGAAAACCGACTCCCTGCCAGGTAATGAAAGACGGCAGAAAACGGCGCTCGCCAACAACCAGCAATGTCTTTTTTTGCCTTATTTTAAATCTTCTAATGGTGCCCAATTCTGGACCACACGTGTCCTTACCTGGGTAGCCCACCGATGGGTGCAGCAGGTCCATTGCCGCTCCGCTCAGCCCCAGTCCGTTCATTCCATAAGGGGGCTGTTTGAGGTATGACATCATGCTAAAAGATTTAGGTGGGTCCACAAATCGCGACAGTTTAATCCGTTAAATTTTCTTTGGGGGAAAAAAGTCCTTCAAGATTTCTGAAAGAAATTTGAAACATAAAAAAAAATTATTTTTCTCCTAAAGTGTCCAGCATTACTTTCACATTGGAATCGCTAAACCAAAACTTTACCAATTTTTTTCCCCCAGATCGCCCCTAACTAAACTTTTTTTGGGGGAGAACTTTTGCCGAAATTATCCTGCACATTAAAAGCTTGAGTGCAAGTTAATTGCATTATATAATCTATCATTCCAATAAAGAACTCGGCGTTATGAATTTAATTTCATGGAAATTAATTTCTGAATTGCTTATCGTAATTCAGCCATACACTGGCAGGCGTAAATCAATTAAGAACAGCGAGGGTTAATTGAAAGAGTGATTGTATATTTATTAAAGTAATCGATGCGCCATTTCCCGTTTAATTCACTCCTTTCGACAGCCTTTTAGATGCGAAACACGACAGGGAATTCTTTAAAAGCGGGACCTGAACGCAGCGGTGAATGAAGGTGACATTTATAATTATTAGACTTAATTTATTAAATTACCAGTGTGTTTTTAATAACTGAATCTGAAATCTTCACGTTAATAAAAAGGTGTAAACGGGGGAACCCTCGCACCTACAACGCGTCCACTTCAAACGCAGAATATTTTGGGGAAAGTCAAAAGGATCAACCAAATTTCCAAATTGTGCTCAATTAAAAAAAAAAAAAAGTGTAAACCGTTTGGATTTTCCAGGGAAGAAAATAAAAGGCAAATCCAGACTTGGGCCTAAAACTATAAACACAACGTGAGTTTTGTTAAAGTTTAAGGCCCAGCGACATTTCCCAAGTAATCGCCGTCGCATTTTTCGAGTAGAACTGCAGATCTCGCAGCTAAAACATTGGGCCAGGCCGTATTCTTGAACTGCCTTATTTTGTTAAGCGTTGCACAGATCCGTCCATCCCTCCAGCCACCCCCCTGCTCGATAAAGATCTGCTCCCGTGCTGTGCACACAGACCAGCGGCTACCCGGGCCCATTCTGTGTATTTAGATGTTTCCTCGAGTAAATTTGCAGCTCCACGGGACGGAGATAAACTGGGTTGAAAAGGCGAGAGCTCCGTGCAAATGAACTCAATTACAATTTAGATTAGACCTCCAGGGAGACCATTTAAAAAGGGGGGTCTTATCAGCAAAATAAATTAACAAAAACCAAAACACGCCTCTCCAATTATCTCCTAAGTAGATTCAACATAAAAACGAATATTTTTAAAGGGTCTGAATGCTCGTTACTACGAGAAGAGACGAGAATGTTCAAGGCCAGTTCCTTTTTAGATGTATTGCGCTTTACAAGCGCATATTTTGTTTAAGCACGACGACCGAAAACAGTGTGCATACTATTAATTTAAAAAAATCAAACGCCAAACCACGCGATCTGAGAGCTGCTTCGACGGTAACTTTATATTATTGTGACTTATTTCCGGCGGAGATGAATGCATTTTGAAAGAAAGAAAAAAAAACATTTCAACTTTTACATTTGACCTCAACGAAAAAACAAACAAAACAAAAAAAGCCTTAAGTAAAACCAACTTTTAGAGAACGCGCTGCCAGCACAAGTCCCAGCCAAGACAGGACAAACCAGACACACGGAGAAGTCGCGTCCAACTTCGCACGACTACCACAGAAGGACGACAGGATGCCTGCCATTCGCCACATCAATACGCCCGCCCGCAAGACACTCACCTTTCGTGCCCTGAAATCGTACAGTAGACGGCGTGCAGTAAAGCCCACTTCTTTCTCTAAAATGATCCGATTGTACGAATCTAAGAAGCAACACGGTTAAAATATCAAGGGGATGGGCATAACTGAATTTGTGTTTTACATTAAGTGCTAGCGGCTTAAGTTTAATGCAGGAGAGCGGCAAACCCCCGCACGTGTTTGGGCAGCGCGGATACGCGATTTACTTGGGCAATTAGTGAAAGTTACGCGCGTTTAAAAGAAAATAAATCAAACGCGTTACCTTGCATGGAGTGCCTGTCTCGCCTTGTGGTTAAGGTGATTGCTAATGTAGACTGATGAAGATTGATCACCTTCTCCTTGCCCTGCCCTTCTATGAGAGTCAGACACCTGCGGAACCGCCCACCCGAGCCAATCGGTGGCGGTATAGATCTTGATGGACGTCGATTTCAGCAAGTGAGAGCTTGCATTCCCTGTGAGCTCCGCCCGTTTTCCGAGAGACAACAAGAACACCAGAAGCTCAACCCGCAAACTACGAGCTGGTGGATAACATTTTTGAAATATTTGGTACTGTTAACAGTCTGCGGTTACATAACTAAATTAAGTTGGGTACCTCATTTTTGTACAAGAAATATTTACTCATTTTATACGTTAAACGATCAATTAATACAAGTTGCCGGTCCATGATCAGAACAAGAAAGTGTACAAACGACTCAGACCAAGACAAATATTCTTTTTTATTGTTTCTACACTTTTTTTTTTAATAAATGTAATCTGTATTTGAATTTGAAAGAAACAGAAGCGCAACTTCCACAGCCAAAAAGCGTTGTGATTTGGTGCATATTTTATTTATGACTTCAAGTACAGCTTTTTGGTGTCCGGTTTGGATGTTTTCTTTTACTTTACGAATATTAGAAACAGAAAATATGAAGTGGCTTTCAGTGCCGGCCAGATACACAAGACAGACATAGTGACCTTCCTCAGCAGTGACAGTTGGCGTTCGGTAGGATTTATTTGCATTTTGAGTCTTGACGTTTCAGATTATTTTAATTGCGTATTGTAAAATAATAATAAAAATAAAGCGCTAAATGCAACGAATTTTGAAACAATAATTCGTTGATTGGTTTCGCGTTTTGACTGTCCTCAGACACGCCAGATCGGCCTCCTTCCAATAAAATCAGCCCCGCAGGTGGGTGCTTAAAAATTGGGTTTATTCACAAATGACTTTATCGTTATTTTTTATAATTCGTATGAAGTAAATCTGCAGTCCCATTTATGTATGGGAATGCCACTCTAATAACACATTTAACAACCCAATAATATATTTTTTTTATTGCGGTGGATGTTTTAAAATAATTTGTATTCCCTTTTCTTATTTTAGCACCTTCTCATGAATATTGATGATGCGCTAATCCCCACTTACAATTACATTTCAGAATAGTCAGCGTAAAGTTTAATAGGGGCCGTCTTTTAACAGAGATAGGGAGAAAATGAAAGGAAGAAGGAAAAAAGAAAGAAAACAGCCGATACCAGAAAATAAATGAAATCTAACAAGAAAGACCGGTAGCTGAGAATCAAAGAAAGTACCTCTCGAGCGTCAGTTTCCTAAAGAAATGCCAATAAAATACGGTAACAGAATATCACGGAGGGTACACTGTTTCGTTAACTGTTTCTCAAAGGATCGGTGAGATCTTCTGAGGACCTTAATAAGGCTTTGGTCGCTCCTTTTGTTGATCTCACAAAATCAACTCATTCTAATTGAAGCGGGAGCTGAAAGCGAGCTAATGTTCAAAGAAAGTGACCGCCAGACGAACGAAATTACATTTTTTGACTATATGGGACAACTCATCAAAGGCCTGGTTTACACGATCTTTCTATAGGACCCAAAAGTCATCGACACGAGCACATTTTTCCCCCCAAGAACAAAGATGCCGCGGCCAATTCACAAAAGATTTTCTCCAGCAAAAAGGAAAAAAAAGAAAGAACTTTGAAAGAAAGAAAGGAAAAAAAGAGTACTTGCTGAGTTGTAAGGGGAGATCCTCTAAGTAGTATCTTATTAATTTGAGTATGCGGAGCTTTGGGTTTGAATCCGTCAAGGTGGGGGTCACCTTTTATATCGATCGGTATTTCCTTTAGTTTTGCAAACTTCCATCATTCTCTCCCCGAGTAAAAATTGTGACAGGCACAAAAAATATCAAAACCAAGCAAATGTGTCCGAGCCTCCAAATCCTCTGCCCGTTTTATTAAGAAAAAGCAAAACTCGAAAAATCCATCAGGTTTAGTCGCTTCTTTCTTTTTTATTATTATGAACTCTGTTTAACATGATGAGATCAAGCCTGCGTAAGTATCAAGGTATCAAGTAGCTCTAACCTTTTGTAATAAGAGTATTTGTCTAATCCCAAATTGCAGACGAATTTTCTTAATGCTGAGCCTATAAAGCCCTGGGATTAAAGCGGAGAAGGAAGAGGCGAAAACTTTAGTGTCTCTGGTCGCCGAGTAGCACAGCGCTCTGGACTTTCTCTGCTGTTTATTAAAAAGGATAAATGACCGGATATTTGTTGCAGATTTTTCTGTTGTGATTCTTCTTCTTTTTTAGTAGAAACGAATTGCTCGAGGATCGGGTCAGGAGGTTTACGAAGTGGGCACGGTGAGCACCTGTGAGCCGACGCGGGAGTGGCGCGTGCAGCTACCTGGTCGCCGCGGCCACCTTACCGGGCCAGCCGCTCTCACTTTCTGGGACTCTTCGTTTTTTTTTCCTCTTTTTTCTCTTTTCTTTAATTTCTCCTAACTTGTACACGTCTGGGTTTTGAGTTGGTCGGGTATGTACAGCACACCTGTGTACACCGTGTGCGACTGCGCTGGCAGTAGATGGCACAGGTAAGGCTCCGGACATGCGAGACACCTTAGAAATTGTGTGGCACGTTAGAAAAGGGCAATTTGTGTAAACTTGAAAGAATTGTGTGAATGGTGGGCGCGTGTGTACTGTGGGATGGTCATCACCAGGGGCTGACTGCACTTGCAAGTTTAGTTATAAAAGAAAGTTGGAGAATGATACAATATAATACATAATCATTAATACTACTACTACTAATAGTAAAACAACAAAATCTCCCTGAATATTAATTGAAGTGATTAAAAACGCCTGATTGAAATTCGATTTTTGAAAGCAGTGTCATACATGACTTACATGAAATGTTTTTTTTTCAAAGCGGCACCCGTTTGAAAAAATGAACACATTTTTGTGTTCGTATATTCATATCTGACCTACAGTCTATCATTAAATATAATTTCTTCACCTCGACTTTTTCCAAAGAGCCCCACATTTTAATGAAAAAATAAACTTGCAATATGCGAAACATATGTGTGATCAACATTTAACAAATTATCGCTTTCTTAAAACCTTACCGATATTTTATTTGATATAATGTTATTATTTCGCTCTAAATAACATGTAATGAATTTAGTACAGTTGATCGACTTTAGCACCAAGTATCATAATATACATTATATTTATATAGTGCCAATATCTCCTAGCCAGGAAATCAAAGGAGTACACTTAAACTCATCATTATTATTATTATTATTAATTTTTTTTTTTAACCATTTGTACTCGTGGCAGGGACAGGCGAAACCTCCGGCCCGAGCCCCGTGTTAAAAACCGTCTGAGCGGCGGCTTCCCCGTAAGAAATAATCAGCCGAAGGAGACAGAATGGAGCGTACGGTCGGACCCAAGCAGAGAGGAGATCATCAAATTAATCTGAAAGTATCAGAAAAGCCAGAGACGACGTCGGCTGTCAAAACTTGTTTTTCACTATTTAATCATAGTGATGAGTATGCAGTAGCGGGTGTCATTAAGAGGCGGCTCTTGATCTAGAAAAACCTTATTGCGAAAAAAAAAGACTGAGGGTAAACAGATGTTCCGTACAAAACGATTCCGTCTAATCTGCCTCTTAGGAATGAGTAATCTGCATTAACCTAAATTAAAACAAAACGCAAACACTCATTTATAAATGAATATGAAACACAGGGGAATTGTTCAGACCGCATCGCGAGGAGCTGCGCCTTCCTTCCGACGTGGTCGCGTGTGAAGCCTTCCTTCCATAGGATGAATGACTTTACAGAAGAGGAGCTCCCCGAAATCAGCCCGGGCCGCCACGCCAGGGCACAGGCTGGAATGGCTTCTTGGTTTTTATTTCATTCAATTGAAGTGCGTCGCCTTTTCGGTTTTGCGGTTGAACTGTTGATTCACTTGGTGGCGGTCGGCATTTGGGATGGCAGCGTAGGTGACACATGCAGGTGACACTTGGCGCACTCGGTCTCTAACGCTCTACAAAGATCTTTTTTTCCTTCCATCTTTTCTGAAGTCACTTTTTTCCCAGGTAGCCTATCGGCCAATATTTTTTACATCCAAAAACGTCATAAATCGAATAATACGCACACTTCAACTTGTAAGAACATGAACGGAATTGCAATTCAAAATAAGAAGAAAAGTTCCCAGTTAATAGCTGATAAAAGTTTCCGGTAACGGCCGAGCCTAACAAGCGGTAGCGGAGGGCGCAGACTCGACTCGTCCTTGGCCAGTTCGAACTTCGACTCCCAGTCCCATTAAAAAGCAGCCGTAAACAGTATCAAACTATTTTAGATTTTATTGAGGGCTCATTTTGGACACTGGAATAAATAGCGAGATAACTGTTCTCCACAAATGACAGCTGCACCAAATGGTGAAAATAATTTAAAAAAAAAGTCAAAAAAACTTTGATCCCGAATATCTGCACATGAAACGTTTTAAGTAATACAGTATTCTTTTTAATAAAAGGCCTTGAACAAGAGTAATTGGTTATGATGTTATAATTAACTACATGTAACTCCACAATAAAGACACAGTGTAATAAATTAAGTTTTTGAACATTTGTCTTGCTGTTTTTATCGAAGTAAACTTCTTCCTGCTTATCAGCACTGCCACTCTTCAAGCCTGCAATGGCAATAATATACAACATGGCTTCTGTGCAGAGTGCGCTTGTCAACAGTCCGACGTCCAGGAGTTCACATAGCCAGGCCGCCACACGTCTTAAACAGAAGTCCATCAAGTCCATGTGGGGCAGCGACTCTAATGCAAATTATTAAAACGTAAAGTCAATCAGGAAGCCTGTTTGCACATTAAGTGCATCTTCCAAATTTGACTTAAAAATCCATTTACATCTTTCTCCAAAACAAAAAAAAAACCAAAACAAAACACCTTTGTTTCCAAGCCCTGCATCTTCCGCAGAAAGGTACAGAACTTCCTTGGAAGATCCAATCTGCTGCAGTAGCTAATAAACATCAGTTAGACACGCATGTCCAGTACCTGCTCATGCATTTTGTCCTTGAAGAACTTGGAGTTAAATAACAATTGTGGTAAGGCATAAAATTAGAAACTGTTTACCCATCATAGTACAGAATGCTATCTTTACACATTTCATTAAAACATTTTAAAAAGTTGTGGTAAACAGTTTTCGGCATTGACTTTTCCGTGCTTATGACTACTGAATGATACACTTTTCTTCTTTTTTGGACATTTTGCCTTTGTTTTTTTCTAACGTTCTTTCCAAATGTTCATCTTCTTCTTCAGCTCTATTTATAATAAAAAAAAAAAAAAAGGGGAGGGGGACAGAAAAAAAAAATTAGGTGACGACCAATTTAATATAATTTAAATGTGAAGCTCCTACCTGTCAAGTGGAAAATAGAATCTGTTGCATTAATGTGGGGAAAAAAAGAGTAACTTACTAAAAATACATTTTAATATCTCATTCAAATAATGGCCTGTTTGTCATTTGTTATTAAAAAAGCAGGAGCTCTTTGATGTAAAGTAATACAACAGTAAAGCTCCATTGAGGACAAACAGGCACTTTTCTCTTTTTTGCACCATGTACACTTGTGTAGCATAGTGGCACAGTCTGCACAACATACTGCTTTTCTTGGGCATCCAAGTCCCTGACGAGGGCATCCCGCTTGTTCACGAGGATCACAAGTTCATCCAGCAGCAGCTGTTCTCGCCTCTTCTGAGCTTCTGTTTTCTGCCAGTCTGATTGAAAAAAGAAAAAAAAAAAAAATCACCTTTCAAACTTGAATAAGAAAGTTGAAGGATGCTAGGTATGGGAGCATCCACCTATGTGTGTTACCCAATTAAACTGATATTTTTTACCCAAAACAGATACATCTCCATCCACACAAAAATAGACTTTCCAAGATATAACTGCAATCTAATCTCAAGCATTTGCTGACCCAACAGTGTGACTATTGTGTCTTGCTGCAAGCGTACATAAACAATGAAACAGAATGCAAAGAAGTCACGACAAGAAGAACAGCAAGTCCTACACCTCGGGAGCTTGGGTTAAAGAACTGGGCAGTTTAACCAAATGTACTGAGGAAGTTGCCAAGTTCATGCCCAACTTCCAGCCTAAATGCAGTGCAGTGCACATGGCCGTCCATTTCCCACACACGGATACTGTGTAAAGTATTTTTGTGTGCACGCGTGTACAGCCTCACGCACACACATAGATACTGTATACAGATAAACTGTTTCTTCTTTCATTCTGCCAAACTGCAACAGTTGGGCACATTTCACGCTGGGCACCATATGTTTGTCCTCAAAGATCAGCAGAGTACTCATTTAGCCTCAGGCTCTTTGAAGTCAGTTGAAAAGTAAATGGAATAGCTTTTCAATATTTCAAGTCATCTTCTGGTCAGCATTTTATTATACACTGATGTATTTGCATTTCTGCAGATTAAAGTTGGAAATGTGGTATTGTAATAAAGGCAGAACCCATCCGTAATGTGTATTTTATACACAAGCAGAGCAGATATGAGAAAATGCATTTATCCAGCTCAGGAGGAACTTCAGGGAAGGGAGGACCCAAGTCAGAAAAGAGGCCAAAAGAGCATGTGTGCATGCTGCTACTTGCCTCTGTGTTTGATTTAATTTACACAATATACGAGATCCTTAAGTAAGTCCCATTATGTACAATTTTTAGGGCTCAATGGGCAGATGCAATTCTAGTAGATGTGCTGTTTTTAAATATTCCAACTGAAATGCAGTCAAAAGTCTAAATCCTTAGTTTGCCTTTATGCTATCCTCAGTGGCTGTCGTTTAATCAAAATCCCCACTTGAGTGAAAGGTACAGTGCCAAGTCAAGAGAAATAGACAAAATGGGACTGGGCAGGGGTGGGGGTGTCAAAAGGACATAAAACACTCACAAAATGCCACATATCTGATTATTTTTCCTCATACACCTTGGAGCCAAAAGCCAGAGTGGCCCTTTCTTGAGACAGACACTGGGAGCATGTAGCTGCCAATCAGGAGGCTCTTTGTCCCGCCCCCCTCATTAGGAAGGTAAACAATGGAAAGACGGTGCAGAAGATGATGAGAGACATAGCAGAACAAATGAGGAGCAGGAGGGAAATCAGACACCAGCTTAAAAACCTACCTCCCCTGCCCCCCCGCCCCATACTCCTCCCCCACCCCCATGCAGGTCCCCCAAAAAATCCCAGAGCAAAGTGTGTGCAATCCTTTTGGATTACTCTCCGCTCTCTTTTTCTCCATTGCCCTGGGCAATCACGTTAAAACTCACATGGCTGGTGCTTATTCAGATAAACCTAACAATGCTCACCAATAGTTACCATGTGAATCTTCACAAGCCACACAAGAATGCGCTGGTTCAAATCCCCATGACCCCCCTCCAATGCAAAATTTATTCAAGAGAGCAAACTGCTCAGCAGCTTTATGAAAGCAAGTGGTTCTTTAGGGAGTTCTGGTTTATATTTACAAATTTCGACTGATAATCTCTATATAATAAACTGAAAGAAAAGGCAATCAAATAAATTTACAATTTTTGTTGAGGGCTCTTTTATGCATTTTGTGTTTTGCTATACTAAACTATAACTAAAAGATAAATGCTCGTCATCCAATACTATTAACGAAACACAAAACAAAAAAAGTGATCCCACAAGCCTCTTTCAAAAACCTACACGCAAAGGTAATTCATTGTATAGTTCAATGCTGCTGCTTTATAAAATTTAGAGCATCTAACACAGGAATTAAAGGCTCTTATTTGGGTGCAATAACATTATTTTAGAGCAGCACCCCTTTTCTTAGCTCCTCTCCCCTCTTGGGACGGCTAATACATTTGTGAAAGGAAGATTCACTTTTGAACAGAGGGTTATCTACCTAACAAAGGACAGGTCAACATCAGAGACGGCCCTGATTGGCTGAATTCCAAGTTGTATCTTTTTCCATGATGTTATAAAACAATCAAAATGAGTAGAAAAGGAATGGCACCTTTACTTCCCCACACAAATAAACAAATAATTAAAGAGCAAACGAAAGAAACACAACACTTTGCTTTTCCCAAGATTGACATTACTCTTACTTTATAAGTACAGATCTATTAACTGTCTGCTAGCTCATGCAACATAAACTTATGCATGCCTTATCTCTGTGACAAGGTTTATATACCTTCAGTTTTTCTGAGCATCATACAATGTAAAATAATCATCATCATCATTATACAAAGTTACCATGCACTTAATTTTGCCCCAAAAGAGGTTTAAATATCTGGTAGCAGACCTTCAAAATTTCTATAAAGTAGGGCTGCACTTTAATGGAAATTAACAGTTTTTTTGTGGACTGTGCACTGGGGATTGCAATCGAGTCTTATCTTTAGTTCCAGTCAACTAGCAATCCTGAAAGAGTTTGCAACATCATCAGAGCAGACCATTTGATAGGATTCTACTGCTGAACCTAATCAATCTGTGGAATACTGTGGCTGTGCTGTGTAACAAAGCTAAAATAGATTTACAAATGGGGTTTTAGGGGATAAGCTCCTCCACAGGATTACATATTGATTTTAAATATATAAAAAAGCTTATCATATAAACCGTAACTACAAAAAAATAGTGAACCTATGCATAAATCCCTTTAGAGGAGCGTCCACTTTCAAATACATGCCATGAGCGAATCAAGTTGCACAAAATCCGGGAAGGGGGGGAGGAAAAAAAATTAAAAAGATTTCGTGGGGTGGAAAATAAACACACTGATTTTAAAAGACCACCCCAGGGAGTGTAAAACTTATTCAAGCAGCTTTTCTGCTTAAACATTACATGTGAAACAACAAATAATGGAGTGACTTTAAGAATACTGTGATATCATGTTAAGCATTTAGATAATCAGTTAACTGCCATTCCATTGACAACTAAAGTCCCTTAAGAAGAGCCAACTCATGTTAATATATGTATTGTTTCTATTGTTAAGTGACACATTTAAAGGCTGCTTTCAAATAAACATTTGATCCATTGAACAATACAAAGAATAATTTGCTCTGCATGTCATAAAATTCTGAAGTTCTTCCTGATTTCTTTGAATACGGTGGTGGTCTTTTTTAATCAAAATGTTACTCTTCTTTCCTCTAAATATGTCGAATGAAACTTCTTAGTTGTCCACATGGAAAATTTCCATCAGCAAGTCACAAGAAGTTTGGCACACATCACCAAACAGCAGTTATGATTTCCAAATAAGTAAGCAGGCTGTCCGCAAACTGGCAACACTAAGAGTCTCCGCAAAAGTCTGATAAACTGCCTTTACCTTCCATCAGAGGGCCACTGCATGATCACTCCAGCAGTCTGTGTTTCTCTGTCATTAACTGACCAAGCAAATCATCAATTACCTGTCTGTATTGCAGAGTCCTGAATGGACCTGTTGGAGCACTAAATAAGAAATGATGTGCACTCTCCCCTCATCACTAGGTCAGAACTATCTGTCGCACAGAGGAAAGCTCTACCTTTGAATGTTAAAAGCTCTTATATAAAAAAAGCAAGTTATATATTTGGGGGAGATCAACAAGTTGAAGTGCAACAGCCTAGAATAACACGGGAGTTTGCACAATTTGAGGCCCATTGAGAAAGGTAACATGATTGGGTCTTTGGATTTAATAGAGTCATCCACTAACCTTTAGAAACACACTAATAAAAATCTATCTATCTAATATTATATATATATATATATATATATATATTATTTATTTATTTAATTAATTAATTAATTTATTTATTTACTAGAAAGCTGACTGCCCAGGTTGATGTTTTCTTAAGGTGACACTTTACCTTTATCTGAAAGCTTTAATCTTAAATACCCAATTCACCTAGATTGGAATTAAGCTGCTCATACAAATGTACCCTCATTTGTCCTCAGTCTCCAGATTAAATATGCATCGAAAGTCAGAGCGAAACAAATGAAGAAGGTGTGTAGGTGATACTTGTGTGTATGTGTGGTGTTCATTTTTGCCCTTATGCATGTTTGCCATTGGTGATGTCTCCCAACTAATTAGAATCGATTTAGTATGGATCAAGCACCTTATCAGGTGAAAAAAGAAATTACTATGGCCAGCCAAGGGGTTAAGAGGTCAAAATCGAATAGCAAAATCAATTTGCATTGATTGTAAAAGGTTCATTTTGAGAAAGAGGACACAGGCAAAAAGATTAAACTTGAGACAGACAACTTTGCTACAACACAAAGGCACCTCTTTCTGTCTATAACAAATATAGAAGACATTTTTTTATGCATCTGCATTTTTTTTTGTATAGATGCAAATTTCATTATTTTAGTTATGCTTGCAAAAAGGGAAGACAAGCTGATAACTTCATTTTCGAGGAGTCCAAAAAAAAAAAAAAACGTGAAATATAAACTTATTAAAATAAAGATCACACAAAGTTTAACCAAACTGAAATTACCACACATTTTACTAAAAAAGTGAGCACATAATATAAAATATGATACTCAGCCATAATCATAAATTATGGGTCGGGGTTGAGCAATTGCAGAAAGACCATACTTATATTTCAAAGTATTAAAAGTAAAGGATAGTGGCTACCAACAAGATACATTTCACTTGGTAAGATTTCTTTCTGCAGTCTTTCAATTTCTTACCTTCAATTGCTAACATTGCTCGCAATTCTCGATTGAGCAGCTCGAACCGTCTCTCAAGATCATGTTCTTTTTCCCTAGGCAAGTTGTAAAAGTTCATCAATATGTTAATTACTAAATCATTAAACACTTAAAGAAACGTTAATAAACATTGATTTAGAGACTCACTGTCTCCTTTTCTTCCTTACATTAATCTACTGCAAAAACTGATACACAACCCTTAACCAATCAGCTGGCTCAAAACTAAAGTATAAAGAAAGCACAGTTAAATTTATTATATTTTCTTTAATCTAAAAATACTAAGAGACAAATTGCAATAAAATATGAAGTGAACAAGAGATACATTTTCAAAATTAAAATATATACAAATCTTAAGCATATGTATGTGACAGTATAGTATTTCTTTAAAGTAAACCCTTATATATCAATAACCTCAAATAGCTGTGACTATTGTGATTGTATGTACAAGCAGTACATTGTATTTCATTTAGCTACAAAAAAGTGGCAAAAAATAATTTACGATTATCATTTTCCCCAGACATCATTTTGCTATTCTGAAAATAATGAACTGGCAATCAACATGATTTAATTAATTTGGGAGCCTCACCAAACTATTTGATTAAAAGAGGTATTAAAATGCATATGGAAAGTATGCCAAAGTTGGTCATATGGCAAGAATACAGTATTTGCCTTTTCTGGTATTGCATTTTGACAGTGCAAAGTCAGGTTTATCAAGATTTTGTAGCTGAACAAAAAATGGTTCAACTTTGCACTTAGGTTCGTTGATGATTAAATTATGCCCACATATAGAATTTTGTCTGTTACAAGAGTAAATATTTTGGAGATACTCGAGTCGTTTGGTGAAAATGCAGTTAAACATTACAAAGGAGGCAAAACTACTAATACAAACACCTGCAAATTGATAGCTTTTATTATTGTTATTTTTTTAAATAATCACTTTATATAAATATTTCATCAGGAGGTATACCATTTTGAATTTGCTACCTTACTTATAATAAATAAGTAGATGTGAAATTATACATTTTTTTATTTAATAAACTCAATTTGATGAAAAGGTCTATAATGTAGGATTTGCTGAGAACAGTACAGATTTGAAATGCATTACTTACAGGAGAGAAAGCTGATTTTGTCGTCGTATAAGAGCATTCTTCTTATTTACCAACATAAACCACTCTTGCATCATTGCTTCCTCCTCTTCTTTATTGTTGCCTAAACATATGAATTAAAACAATGTTTTAGGTTAGACATTCAGCTTATCAGAATAATTGATTCCCATACTTTCACTGTACAAAAAACACTGATGATCTTACATTCTTCGAGGTTGAGTTTTTTTTCCCCATTCGATTACATATTATGTTTGAGAAGTAAATAAAGTAGATTACTTAAACCTTCATTTAAAAATTCTGGTAGACACTTAAGATAGGAAGCCTGCAAGGTATTCTTCTGTGTCCAAATGTTAGATACTTGACAGGCTTTTCTATTCTCAATAGAAGATACCACAAGGTAGAAGCTTAAATTACTGTATTTGTACAGGTCCGAGTACAAATGTAAACTCGGGAAGCATGGACAGTCCTCTTATATCATGCTGCACAGCTGTAACAAAATGATTTTAATACCCTTAAACATTAAATATAAAACATATCAGATTAACACTTTAAGTGCACCTAACAAAGAGACTTAAAATCTAAATCCTCCCCACAGGCTTAATTGATGTTGTGTTTAAATAAAGATCTCCAAATATTGACAGACACAAGAGTGTAACTGTAAATCACTGAAGCTAGTAAATGTACTGCATATTAAAAAAACAATAAAAGTTGGTAAGTTTATAATAAATACAAACTTGAACAAAAAGATCAAAACAAATACTTTCTTTGGTAGACGAACTGTCCTTTAAGAATTTCTATGAGGTTTATTAGATAGATAGATAGATAGATAGATAGATAGATAGATAGATAGATAGATAGATAGATAGATAGATAGATACTTTATTAATCCCAATGGGAAATTCACAACTTCTAAATGTAAGAAATGAATCTGGTGCAAGTCCTAAAGCCTTTTTACAAGAGTAAAACAAAGGAAAATATTACTTTGAAAACATAAAATATCAGGTAAAATAAGTGCACTGTACAAAATAAAAAAATAATCTCACAAATATATTTACAATGTTCTACAGTGGTCATATTTTGATTCTCAGTTGTGACTAAGCTTTACCAGATGAAGCTATAATGCATGAATTCTTAAACCACAGTGGTTTAAACTAAGTAACAGCACATTCCCACAAACTATTCTATACTGGAATATATAAAGAAAAAGTTAATTAATGATACATTTACTGCAAATATACATAAAGCATTGATGATGCATGCAGTAAATGTTATTATGAATATTTAAACTTGCTATGTTCTCAACATTAGTATAAGCTTGGTCCAGAATCACTTTATTATAATAATTATCTCTGTGAGACTGGTAAAAGAATACCAAAACAAACAACTTTTACATAAGAATTATTAGTAATAAATGTTTGGATAGTAAACAAGAAAGAGACAATATTTTATCTAATCATCAATAACATCCACCCAGTTTCTAAAGTCATATTACCTAGTTAAAGAGTACAAGGACCAAGACCAATTGTTTAAAGCCAAGAACAAGCCATCAATTGGATGCATGTCTATTGTTAGGCACACTCATGTGCAAACCCACAGTCAGTCAGTCAGTCAGTCAGTCACTCACTCACTCACACCAGGTGGTCAATTCAGAGTTACCTGACAAATTCACAGCACATGATTCAGCTTTTGGAGGAAACATGAGAACAGAAAAACAACACACACAAGTTATTCTAGCGAAGAACTCAACTAGAGGCCAAATGAAGCAGAAATTCTACTGTTTTTTTTCACTATACAACCCATACATTGAAGTGATAATAATAAATACTTGTGTGTCAAGTGTTGGTTGAAGTCTTTAAATTAAATCATGAAGAGAGCTATACAAAAGTTTTGTATTTTTCAAAATTGTAATATAAAAATGCAACATCCATTTAAAGATATGAAAAAATCCCATCTTTTCACACTTTTCAGAAGTGGGGAAAAAAAGCAGTAATTCTGATTCAATATGCTTTTTTTCTAAACAGTATGTTCTTTTAGTTGGGTACCACTAATATTTTAATTAGATATATCTTCCATTACACACTTTTGTAAAACCTGATGCAAACATAACAACCTACCCTCTTCAAAATTGAAATGGAAAAAAAACAGACTCACGGTTTTTGCCTCTGCAACTTCTGTATCACCATAAATGATCATTCTGTACTCTACCTCAGGCAAAACATGAAACATTAAACTCTGCCCATGGTAGAGGTGCCATATGTTAAAAGCTTTAGCCTTAGATATGGACCTGCTCACAGACAAGGTTAAAATTCAAAACGGTGTCCATTAGTGTGTGCATGCATGTGCATACACAAACTTTGTTTGTATATATTCATGCATGTATATAAATGAAAAAATATATATGAATATAAATACACATACATATATGAAAAGAAAAAATGCTAAAATTATAAATCAATTTTGAAAAAACATAATTCAGTTAAATATGTCATACAAGAACAGATCCATGAGACAACAAAGTTTGAAAAGAGCTGCATGTTGCAAATTATTTTTAAGTACATAATCTTCAGCTGACATGCAAGCTTTAAACATATTAAAACCAATCACTGTTATGATATTGACAGATGTAACATTTAACGTACAAAGGAGACTTGTCTGATTACCAGTTAGAACAGTGACTACTGCAAAAAGATACACTTCCCAGTTTTAAATGTGTTGCATCTTTAGGTTTTAAAAAGTTCGAGCAGTTCGAGACAATCCACATCAGTTAATAACTTTGCATTTGGCCAAAAAGCATATATTTTTTAAAACTTCTGAACAGGTCAGCTAAGGATGCGGTGTGCAATAATGAAAAAAAAAAAAAAGATGAATGAAATGTACGATTCTTCCAGTATGCTAATAAACTGAAATTTTGTAAATTGATTTACTACACAATGCAAACACACAGACCTATATATTTTATAAATCACAGAGAATCATAGAAAATCAATATGATAAACAAAATGATGAAGTATTATTTTACCCCCTTCATTCTTGTTTTGGCTGCAAGTAACCCAAATTTATCCCACACCAGACAGGTAATTCCTATGTTAAGCTTTAAGCCATTCGTCTAGCTGTACATCTTCATTTAAAGTCACTTTTATTATATTTTGCAAAGAGAAATGTGCTGTTTTACTATCTTTATACTACACAATGATAATAATCAAGAACAAAAATTTATAGTAATAAATGTAAATTATTCTTTTGTTGACAATCAAAACAAGACACTTCGAAATGTATTCTAATACTAAGGAAAGTTAAGGTAATTTCAAACAACAAATGCATTGCTTAAAATAAGAGACTGTGTTTTATAAATATCTTTATATAGTTGAAGCCAATTACAAATTTTTCAGAAAATGTTTTCTAATATAAATGATGCAAAATGAATTGCAAATATTTCCACAGAAAAAAAAAAATTGTTCAGTGGACTAATGTTCTCATTTTTAGTCACTCTGACACTGTTTATGCAAAACCTGTCAATCTCTATTTATAAACCTAAAAAGACAATTCAAACAAACTACTTTCACATGTATCATGTCATTATTATCTGTGGGGTACAGAAGCAAGTACATCAAACTAGGTGTAAAAAGACTGAATATTTTGAACCTGATCTGTTGTTGCAAGTCAGAAGTACCTAAATCTGAGTACAACTTTCAGAACTACAAAAATCTCAAATGACATTAGCACAAAATCCATGAGATAGAAATAAAGGCGTCTGTGGTATCTGTACAGCATTTGTCAAAGTCAACCTGCCCTATTTTCAATACACAGTAGCACACAAATGACTATTGAATATTTACAATTGCCACATATTATTCTATAAAAATACACTAGTTCATTAACAATAAATATTATTCGTTTGCTAAAGAAAGGAAAATACACAAACAAGTCACAAATAAACTACTATTCTCACTTTCACCTGTCCTTGTATTAAACTATAAAAAGAAACAATGAAAATGGATAGAACCTACAATCTATGGTTAATGCCATATAAAGGAGTACAAATTAAGAAATACAGCATGAAAGATTGTGAACAGCAAGGGACAAAAAATACTCATTCAAATGTTCCAGTATGAAGGTGCCTCTCAGTACGGTCTCAAGGTTAGGAGTACAGATCACTGGAGTTCAGTCAGCTGTGTCCATCAATACTGACCAATGTATGACACACACAAATGAAAACAAATCATAACAAGTCATCTAGGAAAATACACTGAGAACCATGACTGATCCGGCAACCTCGTGGGTATGGAAAATGAAACAATGATTGTACGTTTTGGATTTAGCTTTGATTACATTCTAACATGTAACTCATGCAATAATGCATAATTTCATTACTGGCATCATCGCAAATTTTACCAATATTTGGATGACACTTGCAAACTGAAAATTACATTGCTTCTGTTTCAAATGTTTCAATTGTTAGAATGACTTTATATGTCATTTCATAATAATACTGTCCTTAAAAATAAAACATGATTACAAAGAGGGCTGCTAGTGAGAGAAAATATAATAAAAACCCTATGATCACAGCAGGCTTTTCTCATTTCTTAACCAACCATTTGCTGTTTAATCCAATACCCGTAATCCAATTTATCTATCAGACTTTTAAGGGGTAGAATGCAACTCTTCCCATGCTTAGTCACTTTTGAAAATACAGCATTCTTCTGAAAATATATTGTATGTTTCATTTTAGCCCTACTGTTCACCAACCGCTCCAGTGTCTTAAAGAAAAAAGAACAAGATGAACATTGTTCCTACTGATTAAGTAAGAGCTCATTAAAGAGCTGTCAGTGCCATACTTTGAATATGCATGAAGCATATAATCAGATCTAGTACCGTCACTAGAGGAGAATACGGTAAGTACAAAGGATTGATTTAATTACTTAGAGTGGGCTGTGGTGTGGTGCAGACTCGTTAGTAATAAGAAACTGGGTTATATTCTAGGTCGGTTAGAAAAGTTAATTTAGTTTCTTCCACAATACCTAATCTCAGAATTTGTTTTGGGGGGAGTTGTTGCTTGTCTTCTGGTTTCTTCTCATTCATCTCAGGGTTGTGAAGGAGAAATGTCTGAAAACAACCCCATACTTTTACCTGCATTTCCTGTATTATAAAAACTATTATCCAATCACAAAGATTATTAGAGAGATGCTCACCTGCTACTTCTGCTTTGTGTTTACAATGCTAGGAGCTACGCAATGAACTCTTTACCAGAGCTGCCTAGCACTGTCACAGATAAAATAAATACAATTATGCATGTTTATGATGTGGTTCATGAGTGAAAAAAAAAATTAAAATAACAATAATAATACACTGCCACTTCATATAAAAAGCTTTTCAACAGTCCTGTTCTGCATGTACCTAAGTGAGTATGTTGTGTAAAATTATTTTTCTGTCTAATAAAATATGACCTAGTCATTATTCAGCACAACAAAATGATCCTTACTGATTAAAAACTGTATATTTGTCTGTAAACTAAATAGAAGAAAGCAGAATTTGGTAATATATATATATAATTTTGTATTTTTAGTTGTTTACCTAAACTTACACATAAACTGTCACAGCATTGCTTACCTTAGAAAAATATATATCCCTAAAAAAATTAAAATGTAACTTCTTTTGTCATAATAAGAATAAATTATAGTGACATGAGACAGTCTCATAAATACAAGTATTGACAGAATCCCTAAACAAGTCTAAAATAAATCTGAATACAACACAAATTCATCTTTACACGAGGCAAGGCCTTTTTTTACTGCTTACATTCTTAAAAAGCATGTTCCAATTTCATAAACACAATAATAGTCTCTTGATAACATGCACAAAAGCCTCCTTCCAATCCCTTATGATCATGCATTAGAAATTTTTTTTTAAATTAATATGGCCAAACTATACTGTTTTGTTAAAAAAATATCAAAATACTTTAGGATTTTTATAAGAGAGAGATATAGTACATATATAATGGTATTTGCAATGCCTGCAACCACTATTTAAAGTCCAATAAGCTATTAAAATGCAAGGCGATTATTTTAGATGCTAACTTCTTGTAGCTTTATTCCAAATTACGACATGCCCACAAAAAGCCCTTGTAACACAAAACTGGGTGAAGGTCTGTGTCTTTTTAATTACTTTTTGTTTTTGAGAACAGCAAAGCCTATGCACAGCTTATTTTTCTGGGATGAATATACTAGTGAAATCAAGGACCTACTGAAAAGCAGAACACTTCAAGTAATTAATACAGCAAGAGGGGCAGATGAGAGATCAACAACAAAATCACCTGGTAAAGCAGTAAAAGGTGTTGCATTAAAAAGGCTTTTGCTGTACACACAAGACAATGCAGGGAAACCAGTATTTTAGCACTTATCCTCAACAGGCACTCCAAACCATGGAATGACGCGAACAGAAACCTATGCTGCCTAATAATCTCGTAACAAAAGCTAAAAGACATCATCCTATTAACTAGTGATCTCAACTGCTAATGCCGAGTACTTCCTGGTGCCTTTTATAGAGAACGTTGCTATTAAATGAGCACTAAACATTCACTGGGAATACGGACTTCATTCACCTTTTATCAGTGTCCCTTATTGGACAACTATGAGTGGCGCTGAAGGTGTCATTGATATTATGGAGTGGAAATTAATCAGAAATTTTTCTCATATTTTCCTTGTCACACTAATTTACTTTTTGTACCAATTTTGCCCAGTTAAAAAGTTCATACCCAACCCCCTGTTGCACTCTTTTTAGTGGAGAATATGCAATGAGCGAGCCAACTGAAAAGCACCAAGTCTTGACACAAAAAGCGTTCGAAATTCTCATTTAGTTGTCTTTATTTTGCTAGCGCCATGTGGTCCTTGAAGATGTAGAAAACACGGGAAGCTGAGTAAAGATCAGAGCAGGCTCATTAGCATTCTGACAAAATTGGAGTGGCAGAGATGTATGGTTTGCCTACTTTGCCGTTTTCTGAAAGCTGCCGGTGGTAAGCTCTCTATTTCATTGTGCTTTTGTCTTTTCTTGGGGTTTTCAGCGCAGCAGGGTATTTGCTAGCCCCAGGTTGCACAGAGAATTATGGGAATAAAACATCTCCATATATTTAGAAAGTAGTGCAACTTGTCTGTTTTTGAGTAAATCTGCTTTTTTGGTGGCTTTTGACTGAAGCAGTATCTGAAGATTAGCTCTTAATATAATACTAATTTTGTCTTTTATCTACTAATAATATATCTGGAAAATGTATTAATGTACTGTAGTATAAATGTGCTTATATATGTGTGTAAGCATATACAAACAAACATGCTGTATGTATATATGCCACTTTTTTTTCTTATAGAAAATCTATAGCAAAACTGGCATTTTTCCTCCCTTTTAACAAACAGAAAAAGGCTGCATTCATGTACACTATAAAACATCAACCTTTTTCCAGGATGCAGTGAAATATATAAAGGTCTCATTGGATGGATTTATCTTCTAAATCCTTGTTGCTGGCCCCTATCTTGGATGATGACCTGAAAGAATGTCAACAGCTTATTTTCCAGAGAGCTGGAAGAAGATGCCATGCAAGTCATTGTGTTCTCAATCTCAATAGTACTGTTTCAAGAATTACATTTCTTGGGCTCATGAAATGCATTTTTCTTAATCTTCTTTTTTATTTTGCTCATATCAGGCTCCTGCATCTAGATATCATTATCAGTTACTAACATTTAGAATATAATAAATAAATATCAGTGTGACTGTGTGTTCCCATATATTAATGAAGCTGCTAAGACAAAGATGAAGGGCAATTTTGTGTAGATTTGATAGTTAATGATAATACAACTAACAAGGGAATGATGCTTTTGTTTTGAACAAATTATTGTAAATGACTATTAAAATCACTCCACATTCTTGGGTTTAGGCCTATCATTTTTAAACAAAACATCCAAAGAAAATCTCAACCTTTAATAAGAATGTTCAACTTTCCCATCAATTTTATGGAACAATTTGCTAACTTGTACTTTCTTTATTAAAAATGTTTTTTTGTTTTTTTTTTATTGCCAGAATAAAGAACACACTTGTATAAAATTAAACACTGATTAAAAACAAAACAAAACAAATGAAAACTGTCACTTGGGTTTGTTTATACTTTTGTTATCATAAAATTTTCAAAGCATTTTGGATATAAATGCATCTTAGATATAACTAATTCACAGATGCCCCTTTCTTGAGTTTCAGCTATGGAAACGCCTGCATTCTACGTCTGCTTGGCTCCTAAGGACTTTAGGACCAGATGTTTCAGAAATGACCAACAATTGAGGGTTAGAATAAATTAATGACTGATTTCTGAGCTTTGATGGAATTAAGTGCACTCCTTTTCTCAATGTGCCATGTGAATGTTCTCCTGTTAAACGGGTTTTTTTTTTTTTTTTGACAAGTGAGGCCACCCAGCAGAAAACAACTGATGCAAAACCTAGAAGTAATCCCCCTGTTTAGCTCAGCACCATGGTTAGTCTTAACACTGCCTCTATTATCTGATGGATTTAGACAAACTTTCATTTATTTGTTGGCCCCAGTTTTCAACTTTGTTGCATTCGTTGAAGAACTCAAGCTCCATTCCAATGTAAATAGATTTGCATACAGTTACAATGCACCATGCTAGGCCTCTGATTAGCTACCACTAGCTTTCTGCTTCCTAGACAGCAGCCTTGCATTATACTATATGGTAAGGAAATGCAGGTACTTTTTCTCCTAATATATTTCACTTGAAAAGATACAAGCAAAATATAAACTGATTTTGTGCATAAATGTAATAATTTGTGAGTCTACCTAAAATTTCCAAATAAAAAGACAGAAACAAAGGATTTATGTTATCAACTTTGGAGAGCCAAAAAGTACCGACAGCCACGTAAGATTCAGTCTGAGTGTTTTCTATGTATATATAATGTAGGATAATTAAAAAGTTACGTTGTTGTATGCATATTTTATATATTTACAGTATATACTTTATATACAGTACTGTGAGTCGTGTCATACTACCAATTGTCAACCTTACAATTCCTTATTATACTTTAAGAAGAAGGGAAAAACAGAAATTTTTACACAAAACAAATTACACTTTGTTATATGAATTTATTAGAAGAAATCGTTATGCTTTACTTTCTTTACACATAGCCATGTATGTAAAATTAGATTTTCTCACATAATTTTTGGTATTTATGATATGAATGTATACCAGTCATTCTGACTTAATAATATCTCATGATAAGAAGGCCATACAAACTAAGATCAATAAAAAAAACAAATTGTATAAAATAAGATTACTAATACTACTTACAGCCTAAACAGTTTTTATGTGGCCATTAAAAAGAGGAATGATTTTTGTGCCTTGTAATGTGAAACCCTAAATCAACAGTATTTCTGTATGCAAATACTTTTCGTTTAAATATCACACTGGGTTGAATATTAGCCAATTCCTTAAATAAACCTTATTAATATGCAGATAAAAGCTTTATTTTCTTCATTTTGTCCATCCCCTGTAATGTTTATAGCTGACTATTATTACAGTATTCTAGAGCAATTGTTTCAGACCATATGGGATTTCATTTGAATTTCCATTTTGCTGATCAGTAATGCTGTCAAAGACCTACACTTCCTAATGAATCCACCATTAAAGTAAAGTACTCATTAGTAGTAACATGCAGAAGATGGAAGTTGGTCTTTTGGGCCTGGCACAGATAACCTTGTTTATATGCCACAAAAAGGAAACTAACAAGAGAAGAACACTCGTGTGAGTAAACTCAAGCTTTGCCTGCAGCTCCCCTTACACTGCAGTCTGGACCCACACTTTAGCATCTTAAACAGGACTGTGCTGCAGTTCTTGAGCAAACACCTAGGGCTTAAAAGACAACGAGGCACGCACAAGCACTGAACCATGAGGATTTTTCAGGTTTGTTATCTAATGAGCATTTTTATCATCTTCACTATGCAGCTGTTTTGGTGGCACTTGTGTAAACAAAATGAGTTTAGTCAGGGAGAACTGAGGTTTCCTATTGTAAAAAGGAGTTTAAATCAGACACTTATAAAAATGTATTAATATTGATTTACATTGACATACCAGTCCCAGTTTTAAAACTGTAAGACACAAAAGTGATGTGCACGCAGTGCAAAGTGCATCACAGTCTCTGAAGAGATTAGGAAAATCGTACAACACATGTTGGAACACAGATGCTTTTCTTAAAAGAAAGGTATCTAAGAATAAAATTTATGGTAGGAAAAAAGAAGGTTTGATATGTGTTCTACCTGCGTAAAAAATACTTATAGCATACAGTATAATGAAGCAAACATATGAAGTGTATGAATAATTATATTTTACCTCAAAATTATTTTTGTAAAGATAATAAATGCATCACAGGGAGATTGTATTTGTGCTTCATCTAGAATATTCAAGAGTAACATATTAATAATGCCACTGTGTATATTGTGAACACTTTTACTACATAGCACTTTGAGGTATGTAAAAAGCAAAGTAGCCGATATTGCAATATTTATTTTAATGCCAGTTATCAAATGTACAGCACGTTTTTTTTAAAATAAGGAGCAATAAAAATAACATTTATACACATAAATTTCTTAAAATGGACAATTGTATTTATCTTTATTAGGCATCTAAGTTATGTTTTTTTACTGGTGTTTCATACTATTATGTACACTGTCCAACAAGTACAGGATTAATGTAGTGATAATATAAAAAACACCTGTTACAGTAATTAATATACAACAGCTTTTGCCAGAAAAAGTTAACGAAAACCCGTTCAGTCTGCAGAGTTTAAGCTGTATTCCAATGTTAAAGTGCAATATTGTAAAACTTACTAAAGATTCCATTATTTATGTAGACTTTCAATCTAGTTTCCTTATTGCTATTCACTGGTGTAAAAGAGGAGCAAAGACAACAGAACTTTGCCTGGCTAGAAATCACCACAAAAACACTTGCAATGAAATCACAAAAGTCTATTGACAGTTTTCTTTGCATAATTTTCTCCACCTCCTCCATTAGCTGCAGGCTGCCATCTCCCCAGGTCATGTGTTATAACAAATTTGCCTAGTGTCATATTACATGCATTTTAAGGAGGCCAACAAGGTTATAATTGCATTTGCCTAATGAATTAATCTGGTGTAATAATGGGCTCACTTAAAATGACTATTTCATGCAAGCATCTGGCCAATTCTCTTTTAAGCAAGAAAGAAACTTGCAACTAAATGCTGATTTAAAATTCTATAAAATACATATTGTAGGTGAACCTATATAAACATGGCTTATTTCCTGCACCATAAAATTAACCATAACACAAAGAAACAAATACTTTATAATACTGTAGTCTGTAACAGCAGATGACAAATGGTATAGCAAAAACAGTGGAATTAAGAACTCAGACCACATTCCTTGGATCTCGTAAGTTAAACAACAATACTAATAGCTGTTTGTAGGTAAAACACATTGAGACAATAGGAAATTAACATTTACAAAAGAACCAGAAATTCCAATTTTGCAAATGAATGGAACAACTGCTGCCTGTAGTACAGTAATTAAGGCTGACTGCAAAGTGAGTCTTCATCTGTTAACATCTCAAAAGGTCTATTAATTGACTGGATGGGTAAAATCAATTATTCTGTTACAATGTTAACTGCTAACTAAATAAAGATCAATTATTCAAAATATACAGCACTGCTTGCAAATTACATAGCACACTCCTATTTGATCAGGTGCACAGGAAATAGCATAATAAAGTAAACACAGGCAATTACAAAATCTAGCTAAAATGCAAATTAGTAATTTACAGATTAATAACCATTGTTAATGTAATAGTATCATTTTTGCTTTTAAAGAAGCATTTTAAGTCAATGACATTTTGTCCACCTAAAAAGCTGGATGATTTTTGAACATGTACCATATAATTTAATCATTGCTTTTATTCTTGATATATTAAAAAAAAAGTCAAAATGCTTTTAGATGAAAAGCCAACACCACCCTGGGATAGTTCAATAAAAGAAGGATTATAATACGCATAGGCATTGTTCCTTTTCAAAATGTTAATCTGCTATATCACTTGCAGCAACAATACAGCATGCACGGATGTTTAACTAAAGTTCAGATCAACAATTTAAAAGAATACAGGCTTAAGATAACTAACAAAATAATTTCACTGGCCCTTGTAATTTGTGCACAGCTACTAAAAATATAAATTACATGTATCTGAATGCTCTCCCTTTCTTCTCTTTCCTTTTTTTCCTTTACTCAGTTCAATACATTTTATCTTAAGATTGTCAGACAATGCCTAGAGGGTCCCATCCCCTAATCTTCCTAAAAATCCCTTTTCATTTGACTGTTTAAGAATGTTTGCAATCCTGACAATACAGAAAACTGCTGCATATATTATCTGAGTCTTGTTGTGAGAATGAATCTTTACAGGTTAACTGATATAAAGTAATATTTTTTAGCCTTAACATTTATGAATTAATGACACACATTATTATTTATACACACATATACATACATACATACATATACTTTTTTGCCCCCAGTGCAGGATTAGGATGACACCTTATGGTGCCCATTTTGAATTGCTGCTTTCAAAATATTGCAAAGAGGCCAACTAAATGAAATGTATATTAGTAGTGGTTTGCTACACTCATCATTGAAGTTCTAAACATTTGGAAGTTAAACCAATAGTCATTTCTTCATATATGGTGCAATATGGTGTATTTACAGTACACCTTTTTTGTCTTAGTGTAGTAACACTTCATTCTGAATGTCATGTAATATTTTTTTGTGTTTAAGGTAAGCCCTAACCCCACAAAAAATCTAGCTCTTCACAATCCTGCACGAGAAGAAGAGAAGGATTAATGAAGAGACTCTCTTGGCAAATGTTATTGCTTAGTCTATAGCATTGTATACACCAGCACAATCCTCAAAGAAAATGTAAATGGGTATGAAACCAAATCCTTTCTTGTTCAATATCATTAACATTATGATCTTATAATAATAAGATTCAAACAAACCTCTTAAGAATATAGAAGCACTGGATTCAACAAGTTAGTTTTAGACTATGTATGATTTATACAAGTCCTATACATTGCTGAACTTTTACTTTACATAAAACAAATAAATAAATACGCACCTTCCTTGTACTAACCTGAAAAATGCTGATGATATTAAAACAGCTGTACCTATATTTCTGATGTATCTTTTTAAAAAGGCAGATAGGAAACCCACCTGTTGAATTTGTCCATCGTATTCTTTCAGGTGGACATTATGAAATTGTCACTGGAAAGGGATGTAATGATTTTGGGACTTAGGAGAAAGAGTGGTAGAGAGGCTTTTAGCCAAAAGGCAGACTGGTTAGAAAGGGTACAGTTTGCACAGGGTGTATGCGTTAAGGCAAGAAAAATCATGAGTAGATTTTGATGCAAAAATGCAAACTAGTCCATGCTGATTGCAGCAGACATCAGAGACAGGCTCTGTCAGAACTCAGAAGGGTATTATGCTCTAAACACTTTTTCTTCCCTTACTGCTTAAAGATTATACTGGTTATCCCATTAAAGTTGGTAAAATGCCATTCTTGTGTCTTTAAGCTGTAGCATAGGAGGTCAAGAAGTGTATGCTGCTTCTTACAAGGCTGGTGTGGATGTAATCTTCCCAAAGTTACAATAATTAATGTTAAGCTTCTTTAGCAATACGTTTCTGAAAGAACTTGCCTGATAATATACTTAAAGCTGTGCTAGCTGTTTGTGTTTCTAAGCAGGAAATGTTTTCCATGCAGCTCACGTAATTCAGCTTAAATCTTTAGTCAAACTAGGGTGATGATGAGTGCTTTGGCTTATGAACAGAAGGAATAATTTGAACTTATCAAAGCAAAATGCTTAACGAAGGAATATTTAAAAACAGGAAGTAGACCCTTATGATTTTAACAGGAGCGGGAGGGAAAAAAAAACCTTCAGTAAAAAAAAAAATGCCATAGGTAATTTCTGGAGGTTATAGCACCTAAAATATTTAGTGCAAAAAAATTACTAACAGACGGTTGCTATTTGTTACATAAATAAATATAAATTCATTACAGACACATCATACCTGATAAGCATGTTTGGGCAGAAAATAAGATACCACGAAAGACAGTTTTTTAACCACTAATATTAATATTTACGCTATGTTGGGCTGGTTGTGCAAATCATTTTGAGGGGACTTGCTAAATACTATTGTGTATTTTCTTAGACATTGTTTGTTTGTGTCACCAAATGGATTTTTATCATTTGCTATGCAAGTTCTGAAATATATTAACTAGGAAAAATACATTATGCATATAGAACCAACAATTTAAAATATCACGGATGAACTCATTGTATTAACACATACAAGGGGACAGTTTACTTAAACAGCATGTTCATTCATAATGTTTCTTCAAAACTCAAAATAATTTTTTGGACATTTGTCATATTTCAAGCACAATGGCAACTCTTTGAATATGAAGAAAATTACTTAATAGAGTGGATGCTTCTAAGCTTAAGAGGGTAATGATTATTTGCAAACAGTGAAAATAGCAATAACAAAGCCCTGCTTATTTAGTGGGCCTCTTTTATCAAATGAAAAACAGTTCATTCTTTCATGGACTTTAAATTAAACAAATACTGCCATCATAAACAATTCTTTCCCTTTGAGTTAAGACTGCGGCTGCCTGCCTTCACTACATTAAGCCTTTGATATCCCGCTTTGTGAATTTGGGTTTTCCTGAGTTGAACACAAAATAGGGATTAGCCTACTATAAAACCAGAGTGTATCATATCTGTGTCAAGTGTAATTTTTATGTTAATCTTAGCTAAAACTCATTCTTTATCTTTCAACATTCACCGAAATAAGCTAAACAGTTATCATTGACTCATTTACCAAACAGTATTTTCAATATAAAGCTGAAAGAAACATTATAAAAGTAACTTACAAAACTCTTTATTGATCACAGTTTGCAAGACAATTTATTTTACACTTCACATCATACTATTTCATGTTAATTTTTTTAATGGTATTTAACCTTCAATTTTGCAGCCTGGTAGTTTATTTTCTTGTGTGTGTGTGTGTATTATATATATATATATATATATATATATATATATATATATATATATATATATATATATATATATATATATATAGGGGGTAGCATATGCAAAATAAAAAGGTACAGGTTGAAGAAGAATGTATGATGAGCCTTGCCTATTACATTTATGGTAATGGGATACTATGAAGTTGTACATTAAAGAATAAATCAATTTAATGTTAAAATTAGAAAGCAAAATATCTACTGAAAGAGCACGTTACAATGAAAACATTATTAAAATGTCTTTAAATTTTGATGTGAAGAAATACATGAAACTATCAGTGAACTATTTCTATTACATATATTATGCTACATCATATACTACATTCTATAAATGTGTTGGGGGTGAAAAAGTACTATTCAATATGAAAAAAACATGTAAACTGTTGCTGTTTTGAAGGACACCATTCCCAATGGTACAGGAATAACAAGTTCATTAAGTAAGCACCACCTCTGGAATTAAAATTCCCCTGACTTCTCCGACGAGTTTATTGGTTCAATTTTCATAACCATGAGCATCATTAGGGCAATGCAGTAATTAAGAGTTGTTAGAAAGTGAATTCTCAAACTGCAGATTAGAAAATTAAACTATTTACTGATTACATATTAATGGAGGACAACAATAGCAGTTGCCATAAGCTTGGAAGCCAACCAAGGGATAAATCTGTGTACTTAATTACCATAAACAATGGTTGCATAGAAATGAAGTTTTATGCACATTCCCTTCTGTAATATGTCTGATATCAGAAGACACTTGACAATTCTTGTTCAATTATCTCTATTATTTAATGCGCTGTGAACTGCTCTGTGTAAATAAATTAACCACCCCAATTACTTTGAATTCACTGAGGGACAACATAATAGAAATTGCGGAGAATTCTATATACCTAATCTTAAAAAGTTCTGCAGCCTTGTCTCTGTTTGAACCAAAATCACATAAAAACAGGTGAGGCTCTGCATGTTTGCTACACTTTTAATACTCCATAATTTCCTTTATATTTTTTCCCTAAAACAGCCTGCATTTCAGCAGATAATGAGAAACTCCAAGCACATTTGTATATGCTTTACAAGTATGAGTATTTCTAACATGTTAAGATTTCTTTTCCTTAAATCTTATTTTACCTTTGTTAATTATCCAAAATACAATTATATTTTTTTTCATAAATTCATACTCTATATATTATGCACTGATGGAAAACTTAAGATGATTTAAAGTAAATGGATATGTTTTACTCTTAATTTTAATTACATCATGGTTAATTAAAGTAATAGGGGTATAAATATTTAATTTAAAAAAATGTTAATTTTAAGTAAAATATAAACCATTATATTATTTAAAAACAAAGAAAATGACATTTTTCTATTTTAGCATTGTTTAGATTTTGTGATTAATACACTCCCCAAGAGAGATATTAGGTTCACCCTAACTGACAGAACAGTGAAACAAGTAGTTTTGAAAAGAGAAGAAAAAAGCCTGTTTTCATTATTTACTTTGAAGTAGGCATGACATTTTTTCCAATGTTATGTTAATAATTGCAATCAGAGCAACTATAATGCATGAAATAATTAAACAAATCAATGTTTTGTGGGTGCATTTGTCATGTAACCTTAAGAGTATGCATACCATAGGTTTAGGAATACTGCTTTATGTCATATGACATATATTTAAGTTATTTTCAAACACCTAGCAATCATATTTGATCATTTTAATATCAATACACAGCTTGTCTGGGTGATGTTTAACACTTGCATGGGAATTTTTTCTAAAATGAACAATATCCTGAGACAAATTGTATGTATGTCATTAAAGTAATAATTGGCAATGGCTACAAATATTTGACTTTTCTGTATTAAAAACAATTACCATTTACAGTATATTT